>NW_016690323.1:860261-926017 GCF_001604755.1 Lepidothrix coronata | reverse complement strand
TACTTTTTTAACAAGTAGATTGATAATTGGGTCACAGCAAGGAGCAGAAAAACAAGCAACATCAGCCCATCCAGCTAATCAAACAAGTAGAGAGGGAGAAGAGGCAGAAGAGAGTAAATAAGAGCAGGCTTTATAGGATTATGGCTGTCAGAATTTTAAAACAATTTTGCACAAAAAGCCTAAGGCTGACTTTCAGGTCAAGGAGCTGACCATGTGTAGTGTGCTATGAACCATATCACTTCCACACAGCTTTTACTACTGGCACCAGTTTTATGTTGAATGAATAACCTCCCTCTCACTATAAACTTTTGAGGATGAATTGCACTGATCAGATTTGCTTCATTTCTTCCAAACGAGAGGTGTTATCTTCTAATCTTCTCTGCTAGCAAAGAAATACCAGGAAATCTGACCCTCTTTTGGATTCCTTGCTTTGCCTGCCTGCTGGGTCCTACTGTTGACAAGCTTGCTTACATTACATTTTTTTTTGGTTGAAAAAGTAATGTGTTGCTTATATCAGGGGCTGTGACTGAAGTCCAGCACATCAGAGAAGCACAGGAGTGCTGTGAAGCAATCATAGATAAAAACAGGACATATTTGTAAACAGGTTGTGTGAGCCTTTGGTTTTCATTCACCTGTGGAGAGAGGATTAATGCCTTATAAATAAAGCCAAAGGGGAAGATGTTGAACATCCTGTACTTGCTTCCTAAATATATGCATCTAGAAATGAATTTGCATTTTTTGTGTTTAGCTCTATATTATTACACCAAAATCACTTTCTGCTGTAGCTTGTAAAGGCAAATGAAGGGATATAATCAAAAATGAGGGTAGCCTCTGAAGCAAAATAGATTTTTTCAGCAGTAAGGTCCATGGTGATTTTTCAGCATGTGTATATATATGCCAGATAAATTTTCTTGGTTGGTTTCAAGTGAAATGGAAAGGCGCTGTGCCCCCTTAACCACAACTTCCATTCCCAGTTTGCTCATCTTAGACCCTCAGGAAAACAAGACTGTCTTCTCTGAGAGAGAGATCTCCCTAAACTGTTTTTTCTGCTCATTAATGCACAGTGTGTAAGGGGCCTACTCCAAAATACCCAGCAAGAAACCTAAAACTCAGTCCTAAGTATGTTTCCTGCATGGTTCATGAACTGGTGTGATATGATAAATATAGACTGTATTGTTCTGTCATATGGCACAACTCACAAGAAGTGGGTGTAGGTGAAATATCTGTGAAATTCTATAATTTTTCTGGAATTCATCATATTCAGCCTGAACATCCCTTGGTCTGAGATCACAGAGCTTTCCAGAGCCATTTGTGCCTTTCTCTTTCCTGGTACCACACCCATCTCCTCCATGGCAGCATGGGTGGGTTCATTCTCCTCTCCTATTTCCATCTCATAACCAGGCGTCATATTTGGTCAGTGAGACTCCCAGTAACAGGCACTACTACAGTGCAATTAATTTGTGTTGCTTTAATATCTTAGAAGGAGATTAACTGCTATAGGAGGTGTTTATCAAAGAAACCTAAGTAACTAATGAAACATATGGTTTCATATGGTTGCAGTTAGGGGAGATGACTCCCACCGCAGGCAAGGTGATTCTGTAGAGTCCTGCCTTGCCTCAGGAGCCATCTGAAAAAAGGAAGTTTCTGGAGAAGAAGGATAAAGAAAACCAAACAAAAGTGTTTTTAAGTAGGCTGGTAAAAGCCAAAACTGTAGCAAGATGAATGTTGTTTGTCATTACTCTGCTATTGCTGCCCTTTTATTTCTTCCTCTTTTCTGTTCCCTTTCTTTCCACACACCTCATGCCTGTTTCCTGGGAGACATGGAAGGCAATTCACTGCTGTGTAATCCTTCTTCCAGGGCTGTTTTTACTTCTAGTCAGGAGAGAAAAAGAAGATGATTTCACCATAGTGTTTATTTGTAGGGGCTAATGATACTGGCTGAAGCAGCTACATATTCCAGTATTTTCCTTATCATGGCTTTGGGAGAGTTTCTGTCTGGTCAGATTAAAAAGTTTTGGTCTTCCTTTGTTCCCATGACCCTCACACTGTTTTCTGATATGTGAAGTTCTTGCTGCTGTCATCTAGTGATAAGGAAGGAACACAAAGCTTTTTCCTAAAATTATTTTTAAATTATCTCTGTAATAAACTTCACGTAATCATTTTAAATCCTAAGGGAAGATTTTTTTGGCTATTCCTTTTAGTATGTATGAAAAATGATTGTAACAGAGGGTTCATCTTCACATAATAAATGATCAGCATGGCTTCTTTATAAATGCATATTGCTTTGCATTACAGTGAAACCTCTTCTGACATAATATGTTGCGTGAAAAAACTTTTGTGATTTTAGTTTTAGAGATTTAATCGTCAGCCTGCAGGACAGCTGAAAAAAGCAATAGACCTCTAAATCAAGTGACCTCAAATGAAGTTCTGTCCAGAAAGGGAAAAAAATTGTCTCAAATGTTAAAATAAAAGAAATGGAATTGATTTTAGTTTAAAAGTTGGGTTTTTTTTTAAAATTTATCAAATAAATTGTTATTTTTTTTTCTACTGCCCAGGCTCATAGCTTGTTTGTAATTATCAGCTACATCTGCATACTGATGAAATATAAAGCAAATTCTTCTCCCTAAAATTATTTTCTTGATACAAGTACATTTCCAGTGCAATTAAAAATATTAGCGAGTATTAAAAGACACTGGCTGCACTCAGATATTCCATATTAGCCCAAACTTAACCATTTACAATGCCCTCTAAGCCAGAAGAAAAAAAAAAATACTATTAAAAGTAACATGCTTTTGGGTTAATGCTTATGTCATGGTCCTTGGAGGGCAGTAAAAGGACCAGTTTTAAAGTTGGAACTGAGGTTGGGTTTGCCTCTCAGGAGGCATGCTTCGTTTCAGCAGGGAATAGGTAAGAAACAACCACTTGGTTGCTGGCTACATAAATCCGTAGGGCCAATTTTGCCTGGCTTGTCCTTTTTGATTTCAGTATGACATAGGAGGAAAGGTATCTTAGTAAATAAATAAAGCAAGTCCATCTCTTTGCAACACCACATGTCATAGAACTTGTCAGTGTTGAGTATCATGCTTGGAAATGCACTAGAAGCTTCGTAAATGAAAATTTCTCAACATTCACATACACATTTGCTATGATAGACAGTAACGGTAGAGAGGAGGTTGAAATGCCTTTTCCAGTGTCCCTGTCTGCCTGGCAGTAAGTCTGTTATACCGTATGAGCCACTGAAAGCAGAAAGCTGAGGGAATACTACATGCCATCTCTGTCACCAGAAATCAATTAGGAGTTTCAGAACAGGAGTCTGTGTAAACCCAGAAAATTAAAGTGAAACATATCGGGATAGTTAAGGCTGTAATTCAGAAAAAGGGAAACAAAAGCAAGTGTTCCGTAGAAATTGCAGAAAATTGTGGTTTTGCAACTTATTTTCATAGGACATCCTCTCTCTCTTCAAAATCATGCATAAATTTTTGAAATCCTAGTAATTTTCAAATCAGAACAGTTCCTAGTCCAGTTCTGTTTAGGGTATTGTGCTGTAAAATGCAACATGCACATTTATTTGGATATTTTTGTCTCTTTGTCTCAGACATTAAGACAATCTTAAGATTGTTTGTTCCCAATGTATACCCATGTACAAGAGAAAGCAAAAGAAACGTCTTGATGTCTTAAAGCCACAGGAAATATTCTTTCCTGAAGGAACATCTCCTCTCATTCACACAACTAGAGAAAAATACCTGGTATTTCAGAACGGATTTGTAATCCTATTTTGTTGGTTAGTATCATTGTAATGACTGATGATGTAAAATTAGCAAGACCAATGAAGATATTAGTAGGTGTCGAAAGGGACTGTGCATGATGCATCTTCTCTCTCTTTCTGGAGATCCAGGATAAATAGAAAAAGCTGACACCTCAAACTCTCTCATAATATGTCTGTTTCCATAGTATTATTAGCAAAATATGGAAGTACTAAGATCTAATGGATGCCATTTTTGAATACAGAGAGTGCAGGCATGTGGACTTTTGAAGACTTCCTCAACAGTCAATGAAGACTGAAAACATCTCAATAGAGTGTTCAGCTGACCTACTGTATACAGCTGCTTCAGAGTGTGATGAATCCCGGTATGTCTGTGTGCAACACTTCACTGCCATTTGTGGGAGCTAACTTAAGACTAGAAGTTTGATTTTTCAATAGTTGCAGTTAAGTGACATGAATCCCATCCATAGTGAATACTGTAGTCCTATAGAACTCAAGGAGATTGTTGACTTCAGCATATGCCTACTAATTCTTCTACCACGTGCAGAATCAGACCTTGCTTAACGAAACAGCTGCTGTGGTGTGTTTGAGAGTGTTCACAATTAGATGCTTCATATGAAGACGACAAAGCCTTTTCTTTGGCAAGATGTCTCTAACTACATTTTACAGAAGCTAGTCATAATTTTAGCTGCCTATAGCAGTTTATGGTCATAATAAGATTGTGGTACATTTAACATCAGCTGTTTAAAATTTTATAAATATCACAAATGCCAACCATTCTATAAAAACAAAAACAGAACGAAAATTTAGAAAATTTGGTGACAGGAAGATTTGTAATATTTTAAAAAATAAAATTAGTGCTTTAACCTCTGAATTGTGGCTGTTAGGACCTGTAGTATATTGCTATAGCAATACACTGCAAATGTAATTTCAAAATATAAAAAAATAATGTAGGAAAAAACTTTATGTGAAAAAAAATCCCCAAATTGTAGAATTACAAAATTTAAGAGGATTCCAAAGAACTTTTTCCAGGATTAAAAAAAATTGTCCGAGTCTTATTTTTCCTATAAAACCTTTAAGTCCTCTTTAGTAATGAAAAAATCCCTAGATTTGTCAAAATATTTTTTCCTATTGAAAATTAATCATATGATGAAAATATACCAGACATGTACAGTGTATACTGTTTAGAAAGACTAAGCTAGAATTTTGTGATTATGTACAGAAATAGCTTGTTAATATCATGTCTGTATGTACATAATCAGAGCTATTAAAACAGTGGATTAAAAAAACTACAGGGAATTTATTTCTTTTTTTCCCCTTAGAAATCTAGATGGATGATGACTTCTCCTGTGAAATCATTTTATCCTGCACTCCAGGATAAGTTCTGTTTTTCTCTGTCACATAACCTAGAAGATGAAGTGATCTGCAACAGAATTTTAACTATAGTATTGATGTATCCATGCAGAGGACGATCTTAATGACAGCAGGGTTCCTTCAAGAACCTGTATGGATCATTTACTTTTACAGGTCTTTCACCTATTAGAAGCTTACAGTCATCATTACAGATGTGCTTGTGAGCAGACATTTTCCCAGTTAACTCATTAACTCCCAAGGAAGTAGTGACTGTTCAATGCAAATGCATTTGGGTTGTCATCCAAACCCAGAGAAGAGGCCTAATGATTTAAATATGATCAAATATGTGCTAGCTTTTTAATCTATTTATATAGAGAACAGGTATCCAAGAAGATTTGCTATGGAAACAATTGATTACTTTGAAAGTTATAGGGTTAGAAGCTTATTTCTTACCTGTTTGGAAAGTGGGTTTTTTTAAATATTTTTTAAAAGGCATATCATGTATAGAGAAGATAATTAATGATATTCTGATAAAAAGAATTAGGCAATATGTTATCACACTTTGTCTTTCACGCAGTAACTTCTATGTTGCTTAGCATTTATTGAAGAAATGGTTTCAGTCTGTTTGACCATACGAGACTGAAGGCCTCTGTACTCATGCTCCAGGTAAACATCATAAGCTCCAGGTTATTGATTTAGCCAACGGTATAGCCCTATCTATTTATTTCTAAGTCACTGCATATGGGGAGGCAGCATATGGGTACAAAGAGAAGAGTGAGAAAAGGTACAGCTTATTCAGTTAAAAGCAGAGTCGAAACTGTGATTTTAAAGAAATTTAGATATCTAATTTTATCTTCCAGACCTCACTGGAGTTGCAAGAACATTTATTGCATGCAAAACAATATATTGGATGTAGTCTTGAATTGTCTTGTGTTACAGAGCCAGGGGCAATAAGTTACAATAAGAAATTCTCAATGTACTAATCTGCAAACAAAATGAACTTATCAAAATAAAGAAATAAATGAAATGGAAGCTTCAACTCTTTTAATCTTTTAATCAAAGGCTTAGTGGCAGAATGTTACAATGAAGACCCCACATTAGCAAGTCTTCATTACTTGAATGTTAAATTAATTAGTGTTACTATGGAGTTTCATAAATTCTTTAAACTAGCCTTGTCAAAATAAATGAGCAAAGTATGTTCTGTGATACTCTACCACCTTCCCCCACTTTTTTTCTGTTCCATTTTCTTCACATTATGCTTGCTTGTGTGTGCTTGATAGTTCACAGAATTGTTGGATCACAGATCAATGCCTATCTGTGTTAGTCTAAGACTTACTAAACTTAGTGTGAGTTTGAGTGGGCACTGAGTGTCCCTATATAAATGAAAATAAGTCACGTTCTGCTGTTATAGCTAATTAGCCTGCACGCAAGGCCTGTCTTTGATGCTGTGATTGTACAGCACAACACAGTCGGGCATCCATTCTGATTGGATTATCTCCATTAATGGCATAGTTCTCTTGTGAATGCAACTAAATCTCTGCCATGTGGTCGGGGTATTTTTTATTAATTACCTGCTTTTAGAAAGTTCTAATCTGTACAAGACATTGGATTCATAAAGTATGCACTATAAAATCTGTTAGGGTGCTGTTATCAAGAATTATGACAACATTTTAAGATCATTTTATTAGTAGTCAAATGGTGAGAAAAGGTAAAATAATATTTGAGAGGGAGTTTGATATGTTTGTTTAATGCATACACACATGCATGTATATAAATAAATAAGTAAATTATATATAGATACATGCATATATATGTGTATTTCTGTTTATGCATACTTATGTTAAAACTTTAGGCCAAACTGTAATCTGCTACTTCAGCAGATGACCTCCTGGCTGTGAGCTCCATCAGAGCTCCATTTCATATAAAACTGACATGTGGGCTCCATTTTGTATAAAACTGACACAGCAGACACCCCAAAAGGAGCAAGGGGGAGATGGAAAAATATTGCCTGGCTCAGGTAGTGTAACAGTGAACATCTGATATTAATTTAAAGTAAAGAATTCGTATGACAGCCTTTCTTTTAAGGTAGTGTAGTTCTACTCTGCTCAACATGTGGTTCTGCCCAATAGCCATACTGTTGAAACAGTACAAGATTTTTATCACATGAGGCATAAATGGAAAAGCTCAGCGATGATTATTCCTGCAGAACAATGTCAATTTCAATGACATTCTCCCATAAGGTAAAGAGAAAACTTAATATTTGAACTTGAACTTCAAGAAGGCAAAATCAGACTTTATTCATAAATATTATAAAGAAAAAAGGTGTTATATATATATATAAATGATAATAGTATTAGAAAATATTTTAGTGAAGAAAATTAAATGTTTTATGTCTATGTGCATCATCTGCATTTCAGAAATGTACAGTACGTTTTTACTGACTTTATTCAATATTGGAATTCCACTGGATAATCATGCACTTCCTTAAATTGTAATGACTCTGTTTCATTTGGTTGGGCAGATTCTGTTAGAGTGTGCATGCATGTGTAGGAGAGAAGCTGCTGATGCTTTTCTAAGCTCTTCATTAATCTCAGTTTCAAAGTCTTGGAAAAGACCAGTTGCCTTTTTTTTTTTCTTTTTGTAATTAGTGATACAGCAAATACTGCTGGCCGAAACATCACTGTTCTTCATAGTCAACATCCTATTGATGTGAAAGGAAATTGTTCCTCCTTCTACAGAGTTAAATGCTGAACCACCTCACTGACACTCTGACACCTTCGAAGTGCATACTCATAACCTGACTATGCACTTTAGTAGCAGATTAAATCAGTCCTGTTTCATGGGGGCAGTAGGACGCTGCAGTCAGAGTGGTAGACCTAAAAGCAATTTTCTCTGTACCGAAAAATGAATTTGTGGGGAGTCCCTTCATCTGTCCAAGACCTTGGAAAATAGAATCGCAGCAATACAATTCATGCTTTTTATTTGTGCAGCACAGTGAAGGGACAGTTGCTTCCCAAAGGCACTGTTTCAATCTGTTTGTTTGGAGACTCAGCTCTGCATTGCTACCTGTCTGAAACTCCCAAACAGTACAAGCAGAAGATTTCTTTCTCATAAAAGTTTGTATTCTGCAGAAATTGGTAAGTATAGCAAAGAAGACTGGCATGGTGTAATGCCACATTCTGCCTCAGTTGAACCCTTGCAGCAAATAAATACGAAAAGTCGTACCAGATGTCTGTTTAAAATCCAAGGGCCCTGCTTGTGAATCTTATGTAAGGTTCAGCATCGCTTGTTCTCACAGTCAACTGTGAAGTGGGTCTGGCTCCCAGCCCAGGTCTCTCACATAATGATTAACCTGAGACTACACAGCACCATCTGGTACTGTCTCAGGTAGGAAACATGTATAAATGACTGAGTAGTTGCAGTTTTCCCTCTGTAAGCAGAGTAATATGTGAGGAATGGCACCAGAACTGCCTTGAAATATTTTGTGTACAGCTAAAACTTACCCTTGGTACTAAACCCCCTCCCTAAAATCTGTCTGGAAGTCTTTGCTTCCTGCTTTCTTTTACATTCTCTTCCTTTCTGTCTCCTTCTCTCTTCTCCCCTTCCACCCTTCCTGCCTCTCACCCTTTCTCCCTTTCTATCCTTCTTTCATTCTTTCTTTCTTTTGCCTTCTCTTGCACTTTTGCTCAGTCTTTCCTAAATGTTTGTTTTGAGTCTGGGGGCTGGATTATCAGCCATAGACCTAAATCTGCCCTGTTTTCTGCTTTTTGGCTGGAGAATTATTTCTGTAGGAGCTTTTGGTTAGACAGAAGATAACGTAAATAACCAGCTCAGAAAGAGTGATGACTCTCGGGGCTGACACAGTTGCAACACCTTCATTTCTGAACAGAAGATCCTAGACATGGCTCTTTGGAAATGCTTCATGAACAATTAATGTTCACTCAAGAAAGTAGTGTTAAAGGGGAAAAAGGTAAAAAAAAGAATCAGAGGCTTCCATCTTTTCCTTATCTCTGTTTCTTCCTTGGGTGCTTGTATGTTTCAGTGGCTTAAGAACAGTAGGGCATGAATTTTTGCTGTCCTACATTTTAAAACACAAAAGCTGACCTTCTCACCCTTCTCTGTGTTTCTAATGAATCTCTTCTAAAATTCCCCTTTAAAATCATAAAGTGTGAAATATGAAGGTCATAAAATGTGAAAAAGCAAAGATTTGAGATTTCTTAGATTCTACAGGCCCAGCTTGCTATAATGCCTGTTCTGCAGTTGACGTGGTGGTGTGGCAGCTACTCCTCCAGTCAACGGTAGCTAGAGAGTGTCTCCCTACAGAGATGGAGCTGAGTTATCCTCCAAAAGAGCTATCATTACTTTTTTTCACCCTGTGCCTGTGTATTTCATAAGCATGAAATCTCAAATAAGACCAGATTTAGAGGGTTGATAGACTTTGACCCTACAGTTCTAACCTTTCATGAGAACCAAAACCCATGGAAATAAAAATAAAATACTGAGGATATAGGATACTATAATGGAGAAGTGGCAGAAAGTAATATCTTGAGAATGTGTTAAAGACCACAAAACTGGCTCAGACATAGCCTGGGAACTTGATACTATTAAATATTTATGAATGATTGATTCTTTCTTTTTCTGTAATTTTGCCAAAAGTACTATATTTTTCACAACTATTACTTCATACCCTTTCCTAAAAATTATGAATTTATTTTAAAAACATATTGTTATAAAAACAAACATCTTTGTGTAGACTTATTCTACATGTTGTAAATTAGTAACTTTTGGGCAGGTATGGTTAGGGTTCTGTTCTAGTCCAGCAGCCACACTCAACTGATAAGATACTTTGACTTCTGCTCCTAGAGGTTCCTAAACACAGGAGGTAATTTCAGAGGTCAGTTGAACAATGAAGGTAGCTAAAGATAGCTAAGCTAGCAAGGAAACACATCAAGTTTGGTTGTGATGCTGGAACGTAAAAAGGCATCCCTAACAGACAGGGAGGAGCCTCACACTGTAGCAGGATAGATGGAACAGTTCCCAACTTCTTAACCAGAAGTATATCTGTGATAACATTGCATAGAGTTCGACACTACAGACAACAAAGCAAGAGTTGTACCTATCCCTGCAGGTTGACATCAGGAAAAAGAGGAAATACTTACCTAGGTGTAAGGGGTTGTCACCATGTTTAACAAATTGAAATTAAGAACAGCTAGATGTAGGTTGAAAGCAACAAAAACTTCCTCACATTGATATGTCCGATAATACAGAAGAGACCTCCAAAGGGAAGTTGTAAAAGAATAATCAGTGCTAAAACCCAGAATGTAATGATCGATTCTTCATTGGCAGCAACGTGAACTAGGCAGCCCAACAGGGCTTTTCTATCCTTGGCTTCCATTATTCTATGGTAAAATTAGAAGGCAAATAAGCAGAGTTGTTCACAACAGCCTTATCTTTTATTGCCAGTAGGAGAATGCTTACCCAAGCTAATCATGCTGCAATATAACTTCAACATTTTATATGGGATATTATTATAGGTACATATCACTATAACATAGTGCTTTCATTTTGAGCCCATCATGGTGCTGTAACAGTTTTCTAGCAAAACACATTAAATTTAGAGGGTAAAAATGAGTGAGAGGTATAATACTCAATTATCTCTACTGTGGCTTCTGTTTTAGGGGTTTTAACATTAAACCTGGTTTTCCTTACTAGTTCACAATAGCAGCTGGGATTTACTTTGTGTGTGTATCATTTTAGTCTGAGAGTCTCCAGGGCTTTTAGATGCATGCAGCCTTTCCTATGCTGTGGTATTTATTTTGCTTGCCTGCTTTTCTGTAGTTTTTAATTTCATTGAAATTAATTGCTGTTTAGACCAATGACTTGCAAATGATAGTATACTGATGGGATGCTGGGGAAGAAAAAAAAATTAGTGAGCTTTCATGAGTTGTAGGGATGCAAAATATGTCATTATTAAAACTGAAGCTAACTCCATTTGAGGTAGTAAAATAGAAACTTTAAAACCTGTGCACACAATACTAGAAGTTAGATCCAAATTACACAGAAGGAACAATGCTCCTTAAATTGTTCACTGTGTTCCTAGGAACACAGTTTATGGAGTCAAAGATATACTGTTTTCTTGACTGCTGCTTATTTTGGGAAATAAATTTGTTTGAAATGCCAGAAATTATTTACGTAAAATGGAACCCCTTGTTAATCAAGGAATTCATCCACCACTCTGAATTCAGATCCAACTAGCAACTGGACATGTGTTTCTGTAGGCATTAAAAATAATTTAGAGTCTAGATATCCCCCTTAAAAAAATATTATAATACCTATATAAAACTGGCCAAAATCCAAGGCTGGCAGACTGAGGGGCAGAGCCCTGCGGTGCTCAAAAATATGATCTCAGAATTGCAGTTGTAACTCTTCTTCCAGATGTACACATGTATACATCCACTTCAGATTTCTCAAGTAAGGAATCACCAAAGAAAAGCCTGTCCATTTCTCTGGCTCTCAGAGGATATGATTTCCATCTGAGAAGGGTTTTAGTCTCCTAGTGTTTCATTAAGAAAGCTTATGATGAAAACCCTGTCCTAAAGGCTGTAATAGATATGCCAAGATAAAATTAGGTAAGATCTGATTTTGAATTTTTTCTTCAAATAAATTTCTATCTTCTACAAAATTTCTGTCACAATGTACGTGTCAGTTAGCCTTGTTAATCCAGAAGCAAACGACTAATCTGAAAGTCAACTGTAACATGGTGCTAATAGATCTCAGTTTCATTTATTAATTATTATTAGTTATATTCATTATTTTTAAATACCAGGTTAAAGAGAGGTCTAGAAGGTGCATCTGTTTCTATGACAGCCTTGTTCATTTAGCAATCACCAATGGATAATGTGAAGGTGACAGAAGGAGGCTGCATTTACCTGTAAACAAGCTAGGACCTCTTCTATTCTTTAAAGAGTAACTTTAAAGTTACTCAGTCCATCTGAGTCCTCTGAGACACTATATGGATACACCATTATTTGAAATAGAAAAAAAAATATGATTTTACAAAAACAGTTTGAATTACATAAAAAATATACACATTTTCTATCACTGTTGTTAATATCTAATACTTTTGACTAAAAATTTCAACTGAAAAGTTCATAATGATGCCTTACTCTTATAAACGTTCTAATTTCTCCAGCACAGAAGAATCACAGAGTCATAGAATGCCTTGGATTGGAAGGGACCTTAAAGATCATTTAGTTCCAACCCCCCTGCCATGGGCAGGGACATCTTTCATTAGACCAGGTCGCTCAGAGCCCCATCCAACCTGGCACTGAACACTTCCAGGGGTGGGGCATCCACAACTTCTCTGGGCAACGTGTTGCAGTGTGTGACCACCCTCGCATTAAAGGATTTTTTCCTAATATCCATTCTAAACCTACTCTCTATCAGTTTGAAGCCATTCCCCCTTGTCCTGTCACTCCCTGCTCTTTTAAATAGCCTTCGCCCATCTTTCTTGTAGGCTCTCCAGGTACCAGAAGGCTGAAATTAGGTCATCCCTTATCTTTTCCAGGCTGAACAAACACAGTTCTCTCAGTCTTTCCTCATAGGATTGTGCTCCGTCCATCTAATCCTCTTGGTGGACCTCCTTTGGACTTGTTCTAACTGGTTGACATCCTTCCTGTGCTGGGAACACCAGAGCTGGATGCAGTAGCCCAGGTGGGGTCTCTCAAGAGCAGAATAGAAGGGCAGAATCACCTCCCTCAACCTGCTAGCCATGTTGCTTTTGATGTATCCCAGTATACAACTGGTTTTCTGGGCTGCAAGTGCACATTGCCAGCTCGTATCCAGTCTCTCATCCACCAGCACCCCCAAGTCCTCCTCAGGGCTGTTCTTGATGTGTTCATCCCCCAGCCTGTATTGACACAGGGGTTCCCCTGACCCAGGTGCAGCACCTGGCACTTGGACTTGTTGAACCTCATGAGGGCCCATAGGCCCACTTCTCGAGCCTGTCCAGGTCCCTCTGGATGGTATCCCGTCCTTAGGTGTGTCAACCCCACCACTCATCTTGGTGTCATCTGCAAACTCGCTGAGGGTGCACTTGAACCCTGTGTCATTAATGAAGATATTAAGTAACAGTGTTCCTGACACAGGCCTCTGAGGGACACCATTGTCACTGATGTCCACTGAGACTCTGAGCTGTTGATCACTACCCTCTGGATATGACCATCCAACCACTTTCTTATCCATCTTACAGTCCACTCAACACATCCATCCCCAATTTAGAGAGAAGGATATAGTGAGAAACTGTGTCAAAGGCTTCACAGAAGATGCAAAGTTATACTAGGGGTCTGAATTAGATGAGAACTATACAACTGAGGGTTAGTTTTCTTTTTTCATTTATTTCTACTGACATATATCACTTGTAGCTTATTGTGTAACAGTGACAGCTAATCCTACCTGAAGTCTATCTTTATTTTAATGAGGAGAAGAACTATAGTATCAGAAATTATTGAGTTACATCATTCAATTGTGATAATTTGTGGAGATGATAATCAGGAATGACTCAGCATTGGCAAATTTGGTTCACTGTTGTAAGACCTCTTCCCATAGTCCTGCTCTCTAAGAGCACCTGCAGATATCTGAACTTTTGGTGGAACAACGTAGGGGAACGAGTATGTGGGAATAGGCAGAGACATCAAAGCCTGTCTTTATCTCCTTACCCAAATATCTGCCCAGAGAGCTCTTGAGAATATGAAGGAGAGATACTAAAGTGATGGGGAGGAAAAGGTCATTATACTAGTGTAATGGAACTGGTTACTGATCCTAGACACAAAAAATCTGGGTAGAACTGCAGATCCATTTTATTGACATGATAGCAAGCTTAATAACATTAACATTATTTAGCCCCAAACACAGTTAGAAGTGTAATATTACCAAAGATAAAAGTGTATATGTGTGTATTCGTATAGCTGTGTCTCTCTCCACACATATCTTTGTGGTTAGAGTTGAATATGTGTGAATCTAGTCATCATGTATATGCACATACAAACCCATTTTCCCTTACATGCAAAAAATAAGCCTGACATCTACATCAAACAGAAATATATGCACAGCCTTAGCTAGTACATTTGATAAGATGTTAAGTCCAGCCGGATGGGAACAGAAGAGAAGGGCTATATGGCTGTGATCCATTGCCCTGTGTCATCCCTGTAGTGATAGAAGAGCTGTGTATCTCAGCTTGTAAGAAAACTTACAATGCACAGTGAGTATTTGAACAAAACATCAGCTAAATCGTTCTTTTCAAATGTTATTACTTACAGAAAGTCACCAGTATGATAAGAATTTAAAATCCTATTAGGCAATTGAGATTTTTTTTCCTGTAATTTGACATGAAAGTCTTTTTGTTAATGACTTTCATATTGTGTTAGCTGTAAAGAGGGAATGAAGAAGTAGGCTCTGGCTGCGAGCCAAGTCTGAGATGCAGTCCTACCACAATAAATTCCAGAGTAAGTGGCAGAAGCATGCCAATGAGCCAAGAACTCCGATGAGCAGACATGGCACAGACAAGCTGATAGGAAAGTGCAGTGTTAACTTCCCATTTAGTCTATAACAAAATTGCTTGAAATCTGGGGGGCAGAGCACTGTCTCAGAGCTGGATTTTATCCTGTAATCTTGTGTAGACGCAAATGCTTCCTTAACAGCTTGTACAATGTCTGTTCCATGTTATTAGGGATCATTCTTACATAAATCCTCTTCTTTTCCCAATTCATGAGCATAATTCCATCTTTCCATTGTAATTTTCTTCAGGCGGCTTACTGTCCAATATTTCTATTTTCTTTGAAACCTCAAATATTTAGCAGAATCATGTATCTCAACACCTCATCATCCCTCTTTGTGTGTGTGGAAAGAGAATAAAAGTTGTTCATTGTCTAAATTAAGCTTCAAAATGATGTATCCTCTTTTTAAGGAGTAAATGGAAAGATAAAATCAAAAGATTATAATTCTAGTTAGTACACCTATATAGACAAAGACCTAACTCAAAAAGAAAATCCATATCTAATTAAATTGAAAATTGCAGAGCAAATTATACATGCAGAAAAAAAAGAAATTATTAATGTGTATATTTACACATCCAATGCCTAATGAAAATACCTGGTCTTGGGTGCGTATTTTCTCGTTAGTTTTTTTTGATATGTGCAGCATTTACAAAGCTCTTCCTCCTGTGACCTACAACAGAAATTCAAAGTTTAAATGATTGCATAATGAACATGTTTATGAAATTCAATTGTTGTGTCACTAAACCTTAACATAAAATTATACTGCTGAAAGTGAAAAGACTGCAGAGGAGACAGTAGTCAGTATTTATATGGTAATCGAGGTACTGTACTGATAGTGCCATGTATGCATGATATAGGCCAAATACTAAAAAGTCATTTCTTCTGCTTTGTCTGCTTTCAAAAATGTCACATTTAAAACAGCACTGTATAGGGAAGAAATCAAAGAAATGTCCATATATATAATAAAATTTTCTAAATCCTGTTTTTTTTAGTGGGATAAAAGGTTATTTCTTAGTTTACTATAAAACAGACTTGGGATATAAATTTAGCATCTTGTCCAAATCAAATTTTAGCACTGTATTTGGGTATTTGCTGTCAATGTCTGAAAGTACTGAGCCAGACAAAGCTGACTTGCATCCTCTTCATGGCTGTCCCAGTAATTATCTCAGTGGACTGCAAATTGTTTACAACTGGCTCAGTGCCCTCATCTATAAGATGAGGATAATGGTTCTCATGAAGATATATAACTGAAAAGAACAACTGGAAGCCTAATACAGTAATATGCACCTTGAGTGAAAGAGATTAATAGAAATTATAAAGAAGAAAAAGTTGTATTTATACCACTAGGAGAAACTGCTAATAGATTTGGCGTAAATTCTGATTAATCACTGGGCTTTCTGATTTAATATCAGAAAATTTAAATAATGTTATTTGACAAGTGATTGATCTAAACTGTTGATTATAATATATCTTGAAGACAGAAATACATTTGTATTTATAAATATGTATAAGCTAGGGGGTAGCAAAAATTAGCAATAAAAGATAATACTAAGTAGAAGTGTTGGGAAGGAAGGAAAATACATTAAAGAGGGAACTCACACCTTAAAGTAAAAATTACCTTTTTTTTCAAAGGACTTTAATATATATATCATTATCTTAGATACAGAAATTCAAAGCTTTTAGTAAAAATGTAGATAAAAAATTATTTTTATGCTGATGAAGTGGCTCATCATTTCAACAACACTTTCAATATTTTTATGGATTTTCACCTCAAACTGCTCAAATTCTGTCTTGTAAAAGATATATTCCTTTTATCTACGTTATTTTTATCTTTTCACTGAATAGAAAAAACCCCATACCTTATAATCACCTGCAGTACACTGTTTGATGTCATCATTAGACAACTCAAAAAATGTAGACAGGTATGATTACTACAGTATATGAAAGATTGATGATAGTCATTACAACGATTTTTATTTATCTAAAGGAAAATAAGAAAAAAATTGAACAAATTCCTTTAAAAAAGAATGTATTGCAATCTTGGAGCAAAATTGGAGGCTCTAGATTTTTTTAGTTGGTTTGTTGTTGCTACATGGCAGCTATACCAATTGATTTTACAATCTTTTCTATTTGGAAGCCACCTGGCAACTACTCTATCTCCGTCCTTGAACTCACTGTTTCGTGTTCTGAGTAGCAAATGGCACCACATCTTGAGATGCACTTAGCATTAACTAAAAAAGATAACTGACAGGTAAAGTAAAAGATAATACAGATCTGAGGCTCAAACCTGACAGACCCACAGATTCAAGTGCAAATTAGGCATCTGGTTCCTCTTGGCATCAGTGCAATATAGATACCTGAATACACTTGAGGACCTGGATTTGCCATTTTAGGGTACTACTGTCTTGTTCAGAGATGTGATCCCACATGCCAGTATGTTATAGGAAGCAATAAAGTGGGAGAACAATCACAGTTTTAGTTTTCCTTATAGATTTGGATATTTTCATATGTCTCTTTTAGACAGTTTTGGCATTGATTGCATGGTATATTTGCCTCCATAAAAATTGTTTCAATAACCCAAAATGCTTTTGATAAAGTATTTAAAATATATCTCCATATCTTTCCAATACATTGTAATTCTTCCAGGAGACAGCAAGCATGAATGCTACAGGAAACTTTCAAACATACTATAAAAGATCTCAGTAATGACAGTTCTTTCAAAATATACTTATTCATTAAAATCCTCTGTAGAGTTTGTGTGGAGAATATTACATTCAGAATCACATTTCCCACCTAAAAAACCCCCAGGCATCATCATGCCATGAGAGAGTACAACAAAATGGATATTTCCATAAAAATCAAAACAAACAAATAATCCCTCCCAACACACTGATAAAAAAAAAATCCTCCTTTACTTCTAAAACCTTTATCAAGGGAAGATATTCACTTGGTTATTATCATTTCCTTCTAGAAATATGGATAAAATCTTTTTAGAAATTTTATTCACATTGCTATTCTTCCAAGCACAATAGGGAGAAAAACCCCTTCAATTACTTACCATTCACAACATTAGGAAAATTGATATTTATAGCAAATGCATGGGCACAATCTAGATCTGAATATGACATTCTGTCACAGTATGCCACTTGCTCAAAAATGCTTTTATTGACAGTTTCACTTGCTTTCTGGATTCATCTTTTTCTTCATAATCTCAGAAAAATCCCCACTAAAAAAAGAACAGTATAAAACCTTCTGAAAAATTAGTAAAATACTCTGAGATGATCCAGCTGCTTTAAAGTTGAAGATATACTAACATTTATATAATCAGCTTTCTGAGGGGGAAACTTCAAAGCTTCCAAGCTACCTGAAAAACAGCACTGCCTGTAGCAGCAGGGTGAGGGGAAAGGGAGAGAATTGACAGGAAGAAGGACAGATGATAGGTGGGAAAAGGAATTACAGGCTTTTGCTGCCCCTGGCTAAACATAGCAGTATTTACTATTTTTAAAAGAATTAGGCGAAAGAAATTGATGTTGCTCTTTTTATCACTGTCCATAACTATTTAATAAGAATGATGTGCTCTGATCTGTTTGTGGATCTTGGTGAAAAGGGTGCAAGAAAACTTCTTCCACCCCCTGCTCAACTCACAGTCCTCATTTCAGTACAGCTATGGTCCCCTTGCTCTATGCAAATGAAGAGTTTTATCCCACAGAGAGCACTCTCCCATCCCCTGAGAAAAAAGGTAAGAATTTGTCTCCCTTCTCTATAGCACCCGCTGCATGTTGGTGCCATGACTGTATTGCCTCGGTAGGTGGAGAAGTGAGAGAAAGTATTGCCCACTGGGGAGGAGAGGCACTATCTCCCCAGAGCTCCCTGAGAGGAAGGATGCTCTGCTTTACATCTGACTGGGGCCTCTGCCTTAGGCATATATTTTCCCTCTGTAAGTGAGCTGAGTTGGTGGTGAGGCAGACTTTGTTTCAGAGATTTACCATTAAACACATACTCAAAGAATAGCAGAGCTTTGAACAACACGTGCACAAAACCATCTTTTTATACTGCATGTGTTTGCAGCTGGTACTTACACAAAGAAACAGGCAGAGAATAACAGGAATACCCTTTGGTGACTTGTACACTGGAGTATGTATTCCTTGAGTGGGCAAGGAATTCATAGAGCAGTGCTCATTAACACAGCCTGAGTCATTTTAGAAACAACAGTATACCCTCTTTTTTTCCTTTAACCTAGACATCTTTTTTTATCTCTCCTGGTAAAACAAGGTCTATGTTTTGGGTGGGCTGAAGATTTCTGAGCCAGTTCCTCAGCTGGCCTAATAAAGCCCATTTACATGAAGTCAATGGGGCTAAGCCAATTTACACCAGCTGTGAAGCCGTGCCTCCATGCATCTGTATTCATAGGAATGAATGCCTGGTGCAGTTTTGACTGGTGATTGAATAATGCCAGGTTCTAAAACACTGGATTCTCATTAATCACAGCAGAGATAATTATTACTGTAGGCTTGATTCAGGCTCTCTTAAATCATTTTCAAGTTGTAGTTTGGTCAGATCTAGACACTTAAAAGATGAGTCTGTATAGATAAGTGCAGTCAAATGCATGTATTTTGCCCAGCACACTGGGAACATCCTGCTACGGTGATATGTACCGTGTCCTCTACCCTGTTTGGGCAGCATGGTGGCTTCTCTTACAATAAGGTTGCACAAACCTACAGTATGTCTACTTTGTGCAAGTCAAGCATACAATAAGGATAAACAAAGACAAAACTATTTGCATTTGCCCCCAAGTATTTCAGACAAGATTTCAAGAAGCCTATTTACAAACATCACCTGGTCCATGAATGCATCTAAAATTCTCACACTGTTGTTGATGAATAAGAAGCACCTATAATATCCTTCAGATTTCTTCCAATTGAGGGCATGCAAACTCTCCCCAGAGGGCTCCATCAACAGCATGCTCCTGCTCAATGCTTAGGTCCCTCAGGAAATGCTAAGCTCTCCAAGAAGCTCCCTAAGTCCTATTCCTTAGAAAATGCAAAACATACTCTTGAACTTGTTGGTTTGGACATTCCCACAGCACACTGCTGATCTTTGATTTTTGAAGCTCTTCTCTGTCTGCTAGGCCTTGCAGCTACTCTTCAAATGAGGTTACAAACAAGATGAGTTTATTCCCAGCCTATTTTATTTAAACTGGTTTCACAGACAACCGGGAGTGCAAGACATGAAATGTTAGGCAGAGATTAAGGAACAGAAACTCTGTCTGATTTGATTTTCTTTTGATGTTGTTAATGCAGATATTATTGGAATCATAAGATCAGTTTTGAAGAGCTCATCAAACGTGCAACAGTCCATTCAATGAAATTGAACACAACATTCTTGGGTCCAAGAAGACTTGCTCCCTACCTCAGCATCTTCCTTTATTTCTCAGTGACACTGAGAATTTTTACAATATTTGGTTTATAAGCCTCTCCAGTCTGGCATGAAGCCAAGCATGCTATTTTCATGCTCCATAGGCTACCTTGTGTTGATGGTGGCACGTTCAAACTGTGAATATAACAAAATTATTGAAGCACTGGATTAGAAGCCTTGTGCTGATCCACATAATGTTCAACAACCATCGCCATTTTCAATGACTAACTAACTTGTGGTGACGTTGTCTAGTAGTTGCATATTCAACTTGAGGGGCGGGGGAAAGATGGGTAAGCACTGGATAAAGAACTCCGAAGCTGCAATTGCTGCTTCCGAGGTAAGGGGTATGAATTTCTCCATTAGTGAGAATATTTGTTACATTCATTCAGTTTAAAAAACAAGGAAGGAGAAAGAGGAATGTAAGCTTTAAAAATTCTGCAGTTTTATTTGACTTCTAATAAGAATACAGAGGAGAAATGTAAGGATTAAGTGAAAAATATAAATGAGAATTAATACATAAAGCCAGCTTTGAGGCTGCAAGGCTCTACCAGAATTATCAGGTGTGCTTGCAAAGAAAGTATTAGCATATACATTGCAAAGCAGTGGAAGTGCATTTGATGACAGTTATGAGCCCACAGGAAATGTACAGAAAAAATAGAACTTTGGGGATAAATTCAATTTTAGCACAGAATACCCTGTTTCCTTCCCTTTCTAACACTGAGTATTTTTTTTATCTAGTGCATTTTGATCATGGTTTACCTGATTCTTCAGTCTGCTTCCAGTGTCTATAAAAATTATGATGGCTGTGGGGTTAATATAACTTGCATCAGCTGTCGATAAGCTGCTGAAGAATCTGTCCGACTAAGCACAGCCAGGGTGCATTGTGTTCTGACCACTCCTGCCCGATCTCTTACAGGCTTCTGAGACGCCTTTAAGGCAGGCAGGGAAAAGGGTTGCTGGGAAAATGATGTGCTGCTGCCATTGTGCCTCGTGTGAGGGAGATCACCTAAGGAGGAATGTGTACATTTTTGCTTAAAGCTGTTAAAGGCAGTAGGACTGGAGTCCTGAAGGGATTTGGTCATTGGCATTGCAATATTTAAAGGTAAATGTGAATACATTTCACGAGGAAAGCACTTGTGTGAGAACAGTCAGAAAGTTAAACACAGGTAGACAGCAAAATGTTAATCTATTCCACAGTGAAAAACGTAAGAGCAAAAGTTGAAGTGTCTCTTGCGGCTAAACCACCCAAACAATTCCACAGTCTGTTTTGTTGATCATTTGGTCAGTTAGGCACTATCAATCTGTGTATCAATCTTCAAAGCCTAATTCTCTTTGTACGTCTAGACTAGACATTACCTTAAGATATGGGCTGTGAAAAACTGGCAGCAAGGTGGAAGGATTAAATGGGACACTATAATCTCCCTCTCTACCACCTACCTTTATCTCCTTGTATTTCTTCTTGATTTGTATTTTTACCTAGTGTTTGCTTTTGTTCCCTTGTGCTCTTCCCCCTTCCTCTAGCTGCACTTTTCCTTACCCCAGTTGCTCTGCTCTGTATGCACAACTTGGCTGGAAGCAAAACTAATAAGATTTTCAATCTACAAAACCCATATGGCACTTTCTGTGCTTCAGAGACTGTCAATCTTGTTCGTCTCAGTTCTTGGTCATTCGCAGAGGGAAGGGAGGAATGGGAGGAGCAGAAAGTCTCCTGATAGTCTAGGAGTAGAAAATATTCCCTATCAGCATTGCTGGGTTGTGAAGGTAGATGCAGAATAGGGAGAAAGAGAAGCAAGGCTCAGTGCACAGTGCAGGAGTCCGATCTATTAATGATGTAGAAAAGAAAATACAAAATAGTATAAATGGAAACACACTAAAAAGAGAATAAAGTATATTTGAAGGAAATAAATAGGGTAAATAAAAATGGTGTGAAGAACATTTGGAGAAGCAAGAGCCATGTGCTGGGAGATAGAAGAGACGCAGAGCCTTATGGCAAGAACAAGAACTATACAGTGATGTCAGCTAGTTGTGTGGGTAGATTGGACATTCATGGGGCTGGAGTCCTGGGGCTGGAGCTGTGAATGAGAGGGCAGAAAGCTGTTGTGAAAGGAATGAAGACATGGCCAAGAAGAATTAATTGTATATGGAAAATAGCTTTTATTATATAGCTTTGGATCTCCTAGCCAATTTCAAACAACTTTAAAAGATGGGTAAAGGGCTCAGATAACATTATTTTAAGATTTAGGAAAACAAAAAGTAGACAGAAATATGCCAGGCTAAAGTGATGCCCAGCATAGAGTTGGGACATTGCATGGGACATTGAGAGCTATCCCTTCTTTTAATCAGCAGATCTGACCTGTTGAGAAGATGTTCAGGGCCCATACAAGGAAAAGAAATGGCTGCAGTTCTGCTGGAACTACTAAGAAACATTGCTGAAACAGACATTGAACTCTTCTTTCTTATTGTCATCATGCAAAAAGTCCAGAAAACTCAGCTAAATACACAACTAAGGTGTCTCATTCTTTGTTTCTCGTACCTTGTGATTTGTATTGGGTTATTGGCATCAAATATAAAAATAAGTCCTGTGAAACAGCAAAAGTTGGTATTTACACATTAACATTTTCATCTACAGGAAATTAGGCTGCAGTGGGTTGATTCTGACTGGCTGCCAGCAGCCCAGTAAACCAGTGTCTCACTCCTTCAGCAGGACAGGGGGAGAAATTAAGATGAAAACTTGTGAGTCAAGATAAAGGCAGTTTAATGAAATAAAGCAAAGGTCAGATGCAGTAGAAAAGCTAAAAAAAATCAAACAGAAGATTTATTCTTTACATCTTATCAGCAGGAAATGTCTAGTCAGTTCATGGGGAGGAGGGCCTTGGTATAGGTAAAGGTTGCTTTGTAAAACATATGCCTTAATAACAATGCCTCATCCCCACACTTTTCATAGCTTTTCTTGTTAAGCATGACATCACATGGTGTGGAATATCCCTTTAGGATCAGATTGGGTTAACTGTGTCAGCTATTCACCCTCCCAACCCCTTGCCCGCCCCAACCTCCTGGCCTTTGACGTTGCATTTGGAGAGAGTGCCTTGATGTTGTGTAGGCACTGGTCATCAGCCAACAGATTGGTGTGTCAACACCTCTCTAGCTACAGATACAAAGCACAGCACTGTATGGGTTGCTATGAGGAAAGATAATGTCATTCCAGCCAGACTCAATACATAGACCAAACTCAATAATGGTCATAAAGCCCTAGAAATTTTAGTCAGAAGGGACTTCTAGAATCTGCTTTTCCAGGCTCCCGCACAAAACAAGGCTAGATGAGGTGAGCTGTGGCTTTACCCAATGAAGTCTTGAAATCTTTCTGGGCAGAAGGGTCCACAGTCACTTTGGGCTGCCCAGTCCAGTACACCATTTTCCTAGGAATTTTTTTCCTGATGTCTGATCTGAACCTCCTGAGCCACAGCTTGTGGTCGTTGCTCTTTTTTGTATATCTGTCTTCAATAAGAATTGTTTGGCAGGTACCCTCCTCTCAAAATGTCAATTACCTTAAATGAATTCTGAGTCCATGGTGTTTAACTCCTGCTGCACTAGTGCTCTATAGGTACTGACAGAGGATGGCTTCATGATGAGTTAGAGCCCTATGTAGTTTCACCTCCTTCTTATTTAGAACAAAGTACTTCTTACTTTAGCTTTATATAGTCTAGCTGTCAAACTTCAGATGTAGTTTTCCTTGTAATTGATGAAGAGAAAAGCCCACCTATCTTACTTTTCTTACATCTAAAATTCGGTGGCGTGTCACTTATTGTTAAGGTCAATTGCAAAATTACAATGTGCTAGTTTGGCTGAATAAAACCAGGTCGTTGTTGTAAATTATTTCAAAACTAATTGAGACTAAACTGACAGATAGAAAGGTAGACATATAGAATTACAATCTTAACGATTTAGAAAACTGAAGTATATTCACATTATGTGTTCTTTCAGCTCAGTATGGAATGTCTTATATCATTTGGCTTACTGAGGGTTAAACTCTGGGCAACTGGGAAACAATAAAATCTTTCTACAAATTAAATATCTAAAATATGACTACTGCTTACTTGCTCTATAACTTCCACTGACACAGATGTCCTGTATGTAAATAAGAACCATCCCACAGCTTAGGTGCATGTCTCTGTTTTATCTATTGAAATCTGTACCACAACATTAAAAAGCATTACATTTCTCTGCTTCTGTGGATAATTGATGCTAAATCTGTAAATCTGAAAGTTTTCAAAGCAATATAAGTTTTTTGTTAATTCAGTATGCATTTAAAAGTTGCAACTAAACCTTCACTTGTTTCCTTCTGTATTAAATTACTCTGTCATATTTCTAACTCATTGTTATTCAAGATGTGATCACCGAGAAATATCTTCATCTCTTCCTGGAAAAATGTCTACTTAAAATAGACTACATCCTTTACAGATTTTCTCATTATTATTTTGTTCACTTTTAGTGTTACACATAAATATTGATTTTTGCTGTGCTAAAATCTTCAAAGAAGTATTTGATATTTCGTCAAAAAATATCATAAAATACAAAAGAAATCTCAGAAATTGAGATTTGAGAAGGAATTTATGTAAAATGAAGTGTACATTTATGAAATGGTATTTTTATAAAATGAAATAGAGTCAAGAATTTTGTTGGAACCAGTAGATTGGAAAACATTCGCAAGGATAAGAAAAAAAGCAAATATGTAAGTGGTTCAACAGAGATTTATTGAGTCAATGTGGGAATGTCTTAGGTGAGAGAGGTTCCCTATTTTAGAACAGTTAATAACTCATTGTTCAGAATGAATGTTGGATATAATACAGCGCAGCAATATGAACATGAATTATTCTAACCTAAATTTCACAACTACCTATCAGTTTCCTCTGGTCTAATAATTCTTTAATTACAGAAAATTGATTAGCTCCCAAAGGAAAGACAGGAATTGTCAGATTTATCTCACCTAATGCTGGGTGACTATAACGTAGAGTGTAATATTTGAGTTGTGTTGCAGTGCCCAGTCATAGAAGAAAAACGGGTACTAAGAGGTCACAGCTTTATACAATGGATCTACTGCAGATGAGCAGGGAGATTTTTGTTTTATTCTAGGACAGATTGACGGCAAATATTGAAAATATAGAAATGTTTTGTGAAATAGATGATATGTTTTCCAAGTGAATGTAAACTTTAAAACATCTGTATAAGCCAAAGAGATAAAGTAAGACATGTTGAATGGATACCTAGAATCAAATACATGTAAGAAGATGATGTTTAGTTAGAACATCATTTGTCCATTTAAAAGTTTTCTGTCACACAATCACCAGCTCCTTTCAGTGATGTACCCTTTCTTCTAGTTACAGGAAATTTTGGCACTTACCAAGGGATCTTCAATGTTCCACCTGCTAGACTGAACAAAGTTTGATACTTTTCTCTTTTTCCCTATCTGTTTTGCTCTGTGCCATGTTGCTGTTGGCCTAGGCAAGTGGTCCCGTTGGAACAATTTTAGGAATTCTCATCCTCGGTATTGAAAGTGTCACAGTGCAGATAGAACCAGCAAATGGAAACAGCTGATGTGGCCTGGTATGTATATTCACTTCCTCTCAATATATCCATGTTCATAACATCTCTGAAAATCTCTTCCTTTGCATTCTCTTGTTGATAACAAAGAATCAACGAGAATCTGAAAGCTGTCTTTAAGGAAAGAACTGCTTAAATGTTACATTTTCCTTTTCAAACTGGGTAGTGGTAGTGAGCAGATTCTGGGTAGAAGAGGATAATCTAATTAATATGACAGGTTAGGAATTTTTCAGTTAACTGTTCTTATTTGAAAAATATTGCTTCTTTGAAGTAAAACAGACTATTTGGTGAAAAATTTCCTTTCAAATCTGTTTTGAAAAAAATCTCTAAACTTTAGAATGGGGGAAAGAGATTTTAAAGTGACCAAAAATGTGTTTGGTTTTAGACCAAATATTTTTTCAAGTAAACTAAAAGTTGATAACAGTTGAAAGAAAAATAAATATTTTAAAATAAAGAAGGAAATATTTGTTATAATGTGCATGCATATGTATTAGACACGTTTCTAAAAGTAATGAGAAACAAAATTTTACCTTTTAATTAAAAATTCGTTATCTAAGATATTTTTATAAACCTGGGAAAAAAGAATTCCTGAACACACCTAAGCCTTAAATCTTCTTATTATTTCTTTTATTTAGATTGTATGTATAATTTTTTTAAAACACACGGTAAAAGAAAATTCACATAGTCAGTTAAGTCAATATTTGGTTTAGAGTAGTGAATTCTCCAGATCACCTGCTTTTGAAGAAGGGAAAAATACTCATTTAAAATTATTCTGTGTTATTGAACAGACTTACTCTGCAGTGAAGTTATTTTCTTCAAGGACAGATTGAGTTTTAAGCCTCTGTGATTACTTACAGAGCTAGATTTGTGCTGGTTTTTACCTGATTGTCATTTGCATTGATGTAGAGTCATTGCTACTTGGGTGTAAAATAGTGTCATTCTGAGGTGGTTGATATTTATCCTACTTTGCACATATATACATCACTATACGTAGAGCAAAACACTGCATTATTAGGCCAGTGGTTTTACAGATATAGTTAGAGGAATACTTAGGTTATTTTTCACTGTGTTTTTTTACTGATAAAATACATTTTTCATTTTCTAAAAGAGGTTAAATGTCTTTTTTCACTGTGTGAAAAAAAATCCCTAGCCCCTAAGATGCTCAGCAACAGAAACACAAACAGCATTAGGTTACTGTCTTTTAAATTCTTACAGATACAGTTTACAAACGTCACACTAAATTATTTTCATATCCCTTAGTAGCATGTCTTTTCTATAGGTGTTAGGCATTCTCCTAATTAATCATTGCAGTGTGGGAGGGAATAAACCCAAATGAAGGAAGAACATATTCACTTTGATCAGAGCCTTTTTCACATTTTTTTTTTAGTTTAGCCTTTAAAGGCTTAGTTACCTAAAGATAAAAATCTTTTAGTGTTTGAAATGCCAGAGATCATATGAGGTATTCTCACAATACTGTAAAATAAAATAAAAAATTATAACTTACTGGAAGACCAGCTGAAGGACAGGTGGGACAGCTTAGGTCATCTCAAACGTGCCTGTATACTGATGTTTATGCAGCTCAAGACCACTATAAGAGTTTCAGAAGTGCACAAAAAAAGTAGTAGTATTGGTTGTTATTCTAAGAGAAATACTTCCTTAGAATAATCCTGACTCTCTCAAGCTAGATCAAAGACTTTGTTCGATACAGATCTGATATCAGTCTGTCATGAAGTAAAAACATTAACCTAAAGTACCTTTATGTGTTTCATAACTGGAGCAGATTTTAAGGATGCTGTTGCCTAAAGAAAACTCAGGGAGAAAAAAACCTCGGAGGCAACTTAATTTTGGAGGTAAGGTCAGAAAAGGATTTAATGGTGCCTCTCAGGCATAGAGGTTACAAGACGCGTGCAGCTCTCCGATCCAGTGTTACAATTTTATAATACTGTCTGTCCAATCCCTGATTTTATCCACCCCCTGGCCTTTACCCCAGTCCACCCCTGACCCGCCCCTTGGGAATTGGGTCTGGGGTCGTCCTGAGACCCTTTTCTTCATCACCTCAGTCTTCCTCGGAGTACAGAGGGCACACAGTCACACAGTTCTTGACTGTATCTTGCGGTTTAGGCTAGGGATTAGATGTTCTTAAACAGAAGAGGCCTACCTTGAAGAGAAGTCTAAATATTGTAATGGAATTTAGTGGGGGGGATTGATATGGGGAACATGGAATAGGGTAAGAGGGTTGGGTATCTGTGCTGCTACTGTGCTAAAGGGTGAGGGAATAAATGCAGCTGTTTTAAAATCTACATTTGCTATATAACTACTAAAACTTATGAAAATGAGAAAAATCAAAAACCTTAAGGCAACAATGCACACAGTCAGTTACCACAACTAAGTTGACAACCCGTCTTGATAACTCCATAAGGTGACCAAAGTCTTCTGGTAAAAATCTACTGTCCTGTTTTGAAGCATGCAGAACATCAGTAGCTGTGCTGAATCACAGCTCACGTAAAGTTGCCATAGATCAGTTTTTCTACTAGGGAATGAAGCAGAATTAATGGAAAAGTCTTGGGACGGGATATGACCAGATCTAAATCAAATTTTTTCTCTGTGTCCTGCAGCTAGCACTGTAGCTTGCAATCAAGACAGATCCCCCTCCCTGGTATACTGGTGTTTCTCCAGGTTATCAGTAATTTCTAAATAAAGTTGAGGCTGTCTCTGAGTCTGGGCTGTAGACCAAGATGTAGTTCTCTTCCTCAAGCTTAACTGTATTATTTGGGAGAGGGATGGCTGGAGACCAGCCAAACAGACACGGACCTGGGGGTGCTGGTACACAGCAGGCTCAGTCAAGATCCAGCCCTGTCAGCCAAGAGGGCAAAACACATCCTGGAATTCATCAAATACAGCATGACCAGCCAGTGAGAAGAGGTGACTCTCCTGCTGTATTCAGCATTGGTGAGGCCTCACTGTGAGTACTGTGGGCAGTTCTGGGCCCCACAATTTAAGAGGGATGTGAATGTCTTCTAATGAGTCTAAAGGAGGGCAACAAAGCTGGTGAAAGGGCTAGAAGGAATGTCCCATGAGGAGAAGCTGAGCACTTTGGGCTTGTCTGATTCGAAGAAAAGAAGACTGAGCAGAGACCTCATTGCTCTCTACAGTTTCCTGAGGAGGGGAAATGGAGATGGAGGTGGTGAGCTCTTCTCCATGGGACCCAGTGATAGGACAGAAGGGAATGGTTCAAAGCTGTGTCAGGAGAGATTTAGAATTAACATCATGAATCACTGCTTTACCAAGAAGGTGGACAAACACTGAACACCTCTTAGAGAGGTGGTCAATACCTCAAACCAGTCAATGTCTAGGAGGCATTTGGACAATGTTCTTGATAATATGCTTTAACTTTTGGCCAGCTCTGAAGTGATCAGATGGTTGAATTAGGTGGTCATTGTAGGCCCCTCCCAACTGAAATATTCTATTCTATTCTATTCTATTCTATTCTATTCTATTCTATTCTATTCTATTCTATTCTATTCTATTCTATTCTATTCTACTCTATTCTATCCCATCAGAAAAAATTAAACTAAACCATCATGGCAATTTTCTTACATATATTTCTAAATTCTGCAGTCAACTGCTTTGTTTGTTTCTTTTTTTCCACAGGTGGCCCCCTGGAAAATTTGCAGTCCAAAGGGACATTTTAGTATCTAAAGAAAATGTAATTAATGTTATGAATTCTTGTAAGATTTTAAGATTGTAAGATTTGATTTGTCATAAGATTTTGCAGATCAGAGAAAGTTTGACTAAGCATGCAAGCCTCCCAAGATTCTCTAACTACTGATGTTAATTCAGGTACCTTGAAAAGATAGAACTAAGTTTTTACAAAGGGAATTCTGTCTTCAAACAAAATTAGACTACTTGCCTGAGGCTTTGGGCACTGTTCTGCTTTCAAAAAATCAGCAGGCCAGAAAAATACCTTTGATGATGGTGTCACTTCAAACCGTATTGACAACATTTTCAGTCATCTTAAGGTTTTCTCATCTGTCTATCATGTTTCTATCATTGTTAATGGGTCCTCTCCTCTCCTTGCCTCACCTCGCCTTGCTTCGCCTCACCTCCCTTGCCTCCCCTCCCATGCCCTGTCTCTCCCTCCCTGACGGTGATTTTTTTCAGTTGCAAGTGTCCAAAATAATGTGATAGTTGGGCTGCAGTACATGACACTGAGGATATGTGTTGTATGCCCAGAAGAGGCTGATGGATTTATGTGTATGCATCTACAACCTGTGTGGATGGTTATATAGGACACAGACAAACACAGTGTGGTGCCGTTCATACTGCATGTGGGAAGTAAAAGCAAAAGCATGTGTCTCTCTGTTCACTTCAGAGGGTGCTTCTGGTCAAACAAAGGACTTTGGGAGGAGCAGTGGAAATAACCTGGACTGAGACTAAGGGAAAGTCTATCCCAGCTGTTCAAGCAGTTGTTCAAGCAACATTGCTCTCTTCTGCTGTTTCCAGTGAGTCTCTACTCCCCAGCTTCCCTAAGCAGTATTCTGACTTTTCTCCAACAGCAGAGCTTTATATAGCTCTTTGATTAAATTAGAGAAAAAATGCACCTGCCAGGATAAATAAGCAAAGTCCAAGGAAACAAATCACCCTTTCCCACTGGCTCCTGTGTCCTCCTCTCCTGTGTTCTACTCCAATTTTTTCCTGAAAACATTGATTTTGCTAAATTTACTTTTTTTTTTCCCATTGGGAAAATTGAAATTAAATGTTTTGTGCCAGCTCGACATTCATTTGTGCTGGCTAAGCTCCCTTGGAACCTCATGGGAGATGTAGCTTTGTGCACTTTATGCCCCCTTCCTCCCTGTGGGCTGAACTTCTGCTCTGTACTGCATCTTCTGTAAGGAGAAACTCAACACCTTTCCTCCCAATCTGTGTGTGTCTCTGTATCTCCCTGTCTTGCTCTGTTTCTTTCGGGAGAGATCCCATTTCTCGTTTTCTCCTGAACTTCTTTTTTATATTGGGAAAACTTTTATTTTTTTCCTTTCTCCTTCTCTCTAATGTCTCTGAGCTTTGCTGCCGTCAAATCCACAAGACCTTTACCTATCACCAAATGTATCCTTTGGATACTTTGTTATGGGCTGATAATGAAGACATGTTTTGCTCAATTGATCTCTTTATATGTCAAATATATTTTTTGCATTAATACAAAAGGTTTTGGTGTAGCAAAGAAGGTTTGAAAGAACATTGGATCACTCTGTGCAGTTATCTTGAGATTCAGAACTTCTGCAGTTGCCTGGGATGAAAATAAAAAAAATTCTTACTTTTAGATAATTTGGGATTTTTCTAGATGAGATTTTTTGGTTTGTTTTTTTTTTTTCTTTTGAATTTTTTTTACAGAAGCCCTGTAGATTGACCACATCTGGGAGTGGATCCTTGGTGGCAGAACTTATACACATGCACAAACTTAGATAAACCTATTGCTAGATGTGGTGTCAAGAGGATATTTTTTTCCAGATTAGACTGACGGGGATTGTTTTTTCTTTCCTTCTGCCATATATGCATGGCATGGTTTGCTTTCTATTGTCATCTGTGTGATTCTTTTATGAAAAAATTTGTATTCATATCCTGTTATAAAGTAGAAAAAATTGGGAGTGTCCTTGTCCTCTGACTGTGTGTGTCTTTAGTGAAAGTAGTGTACATTTTACATTTTGTGTACTTTCTTTTTAGTCTGTGTAGAAGGCTTAGAAACACCTGGAAAGGAGGTAGGGAGGTAGGGAGGGAGAAAAAAGACTTTTTTTGCAATCCTATGACTATTAACTCTTTAATAGTAGCAATGTGTTGGCTTGACTGTGGCTGGACACCAGATGCCCACCAAAGCTGTTCTATCACTCTGCTCCAAGTCTGGATCAGGGGAGAGAAAATGTCATGAAAGGCTCATGAGTCAAGATAAGGACAGGGAGAGATCACTCACCAATTTCAGTCATGGGCAGAACACACTGGACTTGGAGAAATCAGTTTATTTTATTACCAATCAAATCAGTCTAGAGTAATAAGAAAATAAAAACTAAATTTTCGTACAGCTTCCTCCCACCCCTCCCTCCATCCTGAACTCAACTTTACTCAAAGTTTTCATTGCCTCCTCCCCCTGAAGTGGTGCAAGTGGACAGGGAATGTGGGCTGTGGTGATCTCATGATGCTCTGCTGCTGCTTCTTTCTTGGGAGGACTCCTCACACTCTTCTAAGGTGCCAGCATGGAGTGGTCCACAGGCTACAGGTGGATATCAGCTTTCCTGTGGACCTCAATGGACTGCAGGCAAACAGACTGCCTCACCATGGTCTTCACTGTGGGTTGCAGGGAAATCTGCTCTGGCATATGGATCACCTCCCCTCTCTCTTTCTTTATAGACCTCGGTGTCTTCAGGGCTGTTTCTCTCACATATTCTCACTCCTCTCTCCATCTGTTGTGCATTTCCCCAACCTCCCACACCCTTCTTAACCATGTTACCTGAGAGGTGCTGCCACTGTCACTGATGGACTCAGCCTTGGCCAGCAGCAGCTCTACCTTCAGCCAGCTGGCATTGGTTCTGTTGGACACACAGAATCACAGAATCACAGAATATACCGAGTTGGAAGGTACCCACAAGGATCATCGAGTCCAATTCTTGGCCCTGCACAGGACCATCCCTAAGAATCACATCATGTGCCTGAGAGCATTGTCCAAGTGCTTCTTGAAGTCTGTCAGGCTTGGTGCTGTGACTACTTCCCTGGGGAATCTGTTCCGGTGCCCACTAACTTCTGCATGAAGAACCTTTTTCTAATATCCAACCTAAACCTTCTCTGACTCAACTTCAGGCCATTCCCTTGGGTCCTGTCACTGGTCACCACAGAGAAGAGATCAGTGCCTGCCCCTCCTCTTCCCCTCACAAGGAAGTTGTAACTCCAATGATGTCTCTGCTCGATCTCCTCCAGGCTGAGCATACTAAGTGACAGCCACTCCTCATATGGCTTCCCCTCAAAAGCTTTCATCATCTTCATTGCCCTCCTTTGGACACTCTCTAATAGCTTAACATCTTTCTTATAATCCAGTGACCAAAACTGCACAGTGTTCAAGTTAAGGCCATACCAGTGCAGAGCAGAGCAGGACAATCCCCTCCCTCGATTGGCTGGCGATGCTTTGCCTGATGCCCCCCAGGACACGGTTGGCCCTCCTGGCTGCCAGGGCACTGCTGACTCAGATTCGACTTGCCATTGACCCCGACCCCCAGGGCCCTTTCTGTGGCACTGATTTCCAGCATCCCATTCCCCAGTCTGTATGAACATCCAGGGTTGCTCCATACCCTGTGCAGAATCTGGCACTTTCCCTTGTTGAACTTCATATGGCTGGTGATTGCCCAGACTTCTGATTTGTTGAGATCTCTCTGCAGGGCCTCCCTGCCTTTGAGGGAGTCAACAGGTCATCCCAGTTTTGTATCATCTGAAAACTTGCTTAGAATCCCTTCCAGTTCTGCATCCAAGTAATTTATGAAGATGTTGAAGAGCGCAGGGCCTTAGATGGAGCCCTGCCTCAATCAGTGGAATAGTATGTTAGGAAGGCAGGCTATACGGGGTTATAGCTTTCCTTCATGCACAAGAGGACATTGAGAGAACAGGAAAAGGTAAGGAGAGAGGACCAACAAAGCTCAGAGGATGTTATTATCCAGGAGGAATTAATATATGTCAGAGAATACTGAGAACTGTTGATTGAAAACATATTTTTATCAGCAACAGGCAAAGAAAATTGATTTTTAACTACCATTCAAGACTCAGAGAATACAGACAAAAAAACCACTACAGGTCAGATAAATTAGTACATGTTAGTGATCCATCCACCAATGAAATTACACCTATTCATTCAGATGAAATAATAAAAGAAATAATAATAAAGATTGTGACGTCATGGAAGAGAGGGATGTGGGAAAAAGTAAAGCCATTGTGTTAATGACATACTATGAAAGCACAAGGACAAAGAACAATACTTAAGCAAAGACAGAGAATATACAGTTTTCTGACTGAACCTTGTGAAGAAGTCAAAGCTGAGTTTACCAAACAAAAATGCCAGATGTGGTTTGGAAAGGAGTGCTGGGTAAATCCAGGTTAAAAGTCACTCTTTGGATGTTATTCAGTTTAGCGAATACACTTAAATGAAAGTTCTGCTCCCAGGATATTTTTGAGATTAATTGGGTAGACCTAAGAGAGCCAGAAAATTTTCAGAGTTCGTAATGGATGATGTTTTAATTTGGCTTAGAGGATTTAAATTATGCAATAAGAGATTTTGGCAAGATTTTCAGAGAGGAAGAAGTAAACCAAAGACTTAGATTAATCTAACAAATGTTCTATGCATTAGACAGAGAGGGACTAATGCTTCACTGTTTTGTGCCCTCACCGTAACTTTGAGAAACTGCAAGGAGAACTCTGCTTTAACAGCATCCATGGTGCACAGTTCTAAATAAGTATGTCAAATATGAGACAGCAGAAGACCATGCTGAGTGTGAATCACTACCCACAGATCCAGGTGAAACAGAGTTATTCTCTCACTAGAAGCTCTTTGTGATACTCTGATAGTACAAAGGCCATTGCAGGCATTTTAAGTATAATGTAGGTTTTTGAGTAATAGTAAAAAAGTCCTTTAAATTTCACCTTTTGGAGGGAAAAAAAATCAATCTTTTTCTTTCTGAAATATGTTTTATTTGTGTGGTAAACTGGAATGGAAAAGTCTGGAATTCATCATTAAAATCTATTTAAAACTGTGTGAATTATAGATAGAAAACTAACAATAGTCTTTTCACAATGGGTTACAGAGAAATTATTTAAATAACTACATGAGATGAGACAGCTTTATCTGTAAAAAACAATTCATTTTAAGTAAAGTATCAGAACAAATCTGATATTGCCATTTCACCATCAAATGGCTTCTCTCCAGCTATTTACAGTGTAATTGCCATCTCAGTGGCCAATTTCAGTTAAGTTCTGAAATATTTTTCTTTCATGCTCTATCAAAGAATTACAAGAGTTTTAAAAAACTTCAAACACAGCTGCACTTGGGGTAGTAGGGGATAGGAGGAAACCAACCAGCACCATTGCCCAAGGCCATAGGCCATAGGAGGCTATGTTGGAAAAAGTTCAATCATTCCACCCTTGAATCGAAGGAGAGAGAAATCTTTCCTATTGTGTCTTCCCAGTCTCACTAAATCATTACTGTCCACAAATCTCCCTTGGCTCTGGAAATCTGTGGAGAAATGTGCAATAAAAATATTTGTATATGAAAAGTGTTTAAAAAGGCAGACTTCCTATTTTCTTAGGTTACAAAATATAATTTAAATAAGGACCAAGTTAACTAATTGGTATGTATGGAAAACAATAGTTATCCACAATTCAGTACCATAAATATTTCCAATTAACATTTTAGCATGAAGCATATGTTTAAGAACTTAGGTTCAATTCAAGCAGAACACCATTTGGGATTTAACTGATAGGTATTTTGCAAAACTCTACAGCATGTTGAGCAAACAGCAGCAAAAAATGTGTGACCAATTTAATCAGCATGTGCTTTGGGAGTGGCTATAAATATGTTTCTAATGAATACCCAACTACCCTTGTGAAATCAACATTTATATGCTGGTTTTTTCGCTCCCTTCTCCACCTGCCTTCTGAACCTTTTAGTCTGTGGGTATTCACTGGTGAAAACAAAAACAAAGAAACAAAAGCAAAACCTACATACAAGGGCAAGAGAGGAGTTCTTGCAGTTGAGCAGTCTGATAGAAAGGAAGGGAGGTTACCTCCTCATCACCTTCAACTGGATTAACGTGCACACACACATGCACAAAAACACGCTTGTAAACAGATGTGTGTGGAGTAGTACCAAAGCTTCTTTTGCCTCGAGAGTTTTGAAAATCTCTGTTCTAACCTGGGAAGGATGGAACAGGCATTAGGGAAGTGCTTCACAGGCTCTGTTCCTCTAAGACAAATAGGATCAGAAGATAGCTGTGATCCTAGTGGGAATGAGGAAGGGATTTAAATCACCACTCAATGCTAGATCTTTTCAGAGGAGGACAGCTGTCTGTAAACTGATTTCCTACATTTTTTGCAAAAAATTTGTCCTGGATCTATTACCAAAATGCCAACAGCCTTTCATCCACTGTGGCATGTTACTACAATCTTGCTAATAGAGCAGTATTCCTTTCACTGAGAACAGCAGAGCACTGTTTTGAAGGTCTTCTGTCTTCAAGATGCCACAGCAAAAGTTGGTGGTGTTGGAGTGGTTTCTAGCACTTGGAAAACAGAACCTAACAGGTGTGGTGTATCTGCATGCCAGAGTAGGTAAAAGACAGGACTAAGTAGTTATTGAGAAGTGAGACTGTGCTTTTCATATTTACCGACATTAAGTAAAATGTTCTTGCTCAGGAGAAGAATTTAATCAATCAAGAAATGATTTTAAGCACCGTTAAAATCGCTTGTTGTCTCAATTCTATATGTTAATAGAATGATTCATGTGGCTTCAGTACTGCAGGTTGCAATCAGTCTTTCCAGTAACTAAACACAATCCTTTTAACTAGCATCCTGTAAAATCCACATTAAGAGGCTACAAGCCTACTTCATTAATCTTTTTATTTAACTACCATTCACCCATGAGACAAGAGGGGTACTAGGCATCTGTGGGCCATTTTATGCAGATTTTACCCTTTAAGTTTCTAGAACACATCAAAATAATAGTTTAGCATGCATTGTTGCAAATATGTCTGACAGCATTTCTATCTTCATCTGATCAAAAAAAAATGCATATAAACCAATAAAAGTTCTGTTCTGGGGATTGGTTCATATCTAAAATTTTTATGAAGTATTTGAACCATTTCCTTTTAGGAGATATGGGTTGACAGCTTGTATGACAAGTTTTAACCCAATGGGACTTTAAAAAGATGATAAATTAATCCTGAAAATCCAGCTTTATAACAGAATGCCTTATAGGCTCTTACCTGTATTGCTAGTGAGAGTTTTTCTAAACAGTTTTTCTAAACAGTTTTTCTAAAAGCCTTTCAAAATATTTTCTTTTCAAAATTCAAACTTTGAAATAGTTTAGTTGTAACCAAGTGCCAAAGCCATAACACTGGAAAGGAGAAAAATTCCTCTATTATATCTTTTGTTAAATTCATTCTATTAATCAAAAACATTTTCAAAGCATTCAGTTAAAAAAAATCTGCATAAAAATAATCCTTTAACTTCTGTTCAGCATTCCAACTAAAGATCTTGGGATTCTTTGCCAACATGAATGAACTTAGGCTCTCAACCAATATGTGGAACATATAATTGCTCTATTTACAGCTGGATAAACAGAGTCACACGGTGAAAGTGGCTAAAGTATTGCAGTCCTTCTTCCCCATTCAACTTCCACAGTAACTACTTATTCATTCCCCAGAATTCACATGAAAATTATTTATATTCCCATTAATATAATTAATCTAATACATTTGTCTGGAAGATTTGGTTTCCATTCCATGTCTCAGGAGAGACACAGGAATGTACCATCCATAATAGATACTAGGTAGCATTAAGTGTCTTAACTAAACGGAGGTGTCAAACAACAAAGATTCAAAGACTGAGATTTGTTCCACCTCTCTTGTGAGCCATCCAAACTAAGAGCTTAACTGCCCTGCACTTCTGTAGGGAGCAGGGGAAGATAATGATTCAAGCCACAAATTAAGATCTCTAGCTACAAAGTGAATGGCTAAAAGGAAAACAGATTCTTTTTCCCCCTATTAGTTAGTTTAGGTAGCACCTCAGTGCACCAAAGTGCAATGGTTTTCAGTGTAACACATTTTTTTCTGTGGCTAGAATACTAGGATGCTTTTTCTCCCTATAAGTTATGCAACGAATTTCAAGCTTCTCACGGAGGGCTTTAGAAGCCTTTCCATAGCCCTGGTATTTCTCAGTGGTATAATACCTTTGTTCAGAGAGCAAGCTAAAATCATATACAGATAAGTAGCAATATGAAGGATAGGATGAGATGGGATAGAATAGGATAGGAGAGGATGGGATATATTAGGACAAAAAGGATAGCTCACATTATTTATTCATTGTTTTGTCTTGTTCCTAAAATACATTCAGTGTCTCTGTGGTAGCTTTTGAACATCACATTTACTTCCTACTCGTACTAGTGATATATACTGGAGGAGTCTACTGCCTAGTCTCCTTTTCAACCCTTTCTTCCTATTATGTAATTTCGAAACAGTCCCAAAAACTTTATCTTTACTACTAAATCAAAGTGAATTCACTTACTCAGGCTTTGTTCCCTGTCTCAAAAGACTGGAACCCTCTTAAATAGCTGCAAAGAATTGAACTTGCTTAAATAACTGCAATTGAGCAGAAAAAGGAGAAATCTAATCTCCCTACGCATCTCCATGGGTACAAATATAGTTAACAGCATAATCCTGGTGCATTTTCACTGTCAAGAAAGGTAGCACTGCTAGATTTATTCCATCTATGCATTGCAGAGCTGTGCCCATGTTAAGTGGGTATTTGATTGTATTCAACAATTGCTGTTTTATCATCAATGGCTGTGAATCCACTTGTGGCAGCACATAAAATTCTCCCTCACTACCAGCATCACACTGGGCCATTTAGTTCCTTCAGTGCTCCACTGTGTTGACATTCAGGTACATATTGTCATTTACAATGCACTCAGGCATTCAGGGGATCGCATGATGATCTGAATCTCATGACTTACAGTCCCTGTGTCAGTTGCTCCAGTCAACAGGGATTTTTTTTAAGCAGAATGTCAGTCGGTGAGGGATGTCAAAGTCTTTGAAAGACTATGTCACCGTTCTAGCCACATTAAACAATGTTTTCACAGTTTCTGTGGCTCTTCTGCTGTCACCAGTCAGCGTCTACCTGTCTAGTAGCTTAGAACTTGAGGAAGGGCAAGGCAAGAGCACAAAGAAAGGCATTTCTAAAGACTGTGGGACTAACATAATCATGCATGGCTTTTCAAAGGGGACAATTTTCCATTTTCAGGTCTTGTTTTACTATTGTATGAGGATTTCTTCTTTTCTTACACATTACAGGGAAATAAAATATGTTCAGAAATATAAATATGCGCATTGAGTATTCATTTTCAAAACCACCTGGGAAAACAGCTTCAGCAATTTCCCATTAATGGACTTCTAAATATTGAGAAACTTATATTTGTGACTTTTCCACCAGAAATATTATTATATCACTCAGCATCCCTTCTGCAATTGTAAAATGCCACTCTTGCATCCCCTTTTTTCCGATGACTGTTTCGTGCTGTCCAGAAAGTCTTCAAGCTGTTTTAAATTGATTTGTAAATGCAACTGATTGCTTATACTAGCTCTTCATACTCTATTTACAGAGAGGGTGATCAGACATTGGAATGGGCTGCCCAGGGAAGTAATGGATTCTCCGTCCCTGGAGATTTTTAAAAAGAGACTGGATGTGGTACTTAGTGCCATGGCCTAGTAACCGCAGTGGTAGTGGATCAAGGGTTGGACTTGATGATCTCGGAGGTCCCTTCCAACCCAGCTGATTCTATCACTCTATGATTCTATGATTCTATGATTCTATGATTCTATGTTATTCTCAAATTCTGGTTTATGGACAAAGATGAAGCATACTGTATAAATATATATATGAAATTGAAAATTTATTGTTAGCATAAATGATATTTTAACCCTGCAGTTCAAGAAGCATATTTAATCTTGGTGTAATTTTTCAGAATAAGAGAGAAGAAATAGTAATGCACCCATAATACTTGTATGGAGAAATAAGTCTCAATAATATTAATAATGCAATTAGAATTGTAACACACTTCTTAATTTCTGTCCCTTTTTCTGGTGTTATGCCTACGCTTCCACTGTTTTTTTAGATCTTATACTACTGACTACTTAAAGTAGTTTCTTAAAACAGCTTTGGTCTACTAGAGAAGGCAACACCGCAGTTGTCAGCTTGTCCTTCTTGTTCTGGCAGGAATAAGATGTTGGTGGCTTCTTCATTCTAGGATCCACTTGGAGTTATTTTTGTATGTTTGCTACCATTCTTTAACACCTTTACTATGTCTTCATTCATCAGCAGCTCCATGTTATATCTAAATTTATTTTATACGGTGTCTTAGTTGCTATTTTTTGTTCTCTTTATTACTCCTAAACCAGTTTTACTCAGATCCACATCTATGTTGCTGTTACTGACCATAGACGAGTTTTTAACAGCCATGAGACGTTTAGAGCTGTGGGTTTGTCGGTGCCAGCCTTTCCTCCATTCCTTGTCTCATGCCAGTACACCTCTGCAATAGTCTTCCTTTGCTATCCTACCAGCACCGTATTTCTCTACGTCACTATCTTAGAGTCAAAAATCTCTCCTTATGAATAGAGCAACTTCTCACTACTGCTGTCTATACTACATAAAGATAAGGAAAAGTGAAACAAATTAGCCGTAGACATCTGGGCAGTTAGAGAAAATGCCATCATGATTAACCAGGAGAAAAAATGCTACAGGCAGGTCAAGAAAAGCTGAAGCAGAGCAAGTTTGGCAAAGCCATACTTCTGCAAATCATGCAGGCTCAGTGCAAAACATATGACCTGTTACTAGCAGTCACAATGCCATGGTGCAGGGCGTATGAAATGCACGTGACATATATTGCGGGGTAGCAAGAGGAAGTCAGGTATTATTTCAGGCAGACAAACTGGAGGGTGCAGCGACATCAAACAGCGTTAATTTTTCACCTGTTTCAGTTCCCCCAGTGTGATGTTGCTGAGGAGACTGATGGGTAATTTGCAGTTGATTCCAGTTAGTGCAAGGATCACAAAATACTAAGTGCAAACATTTTACAATTTTACATGAGCTTAAAATCTTCCTACAAAACAATATAATGAAATCTTTTGTGAAACAAACCCAGAGGCATTGATGTAAATGATTCCAAAATATTTTTTTTCTTTTCTGAATGAAAAGCAGTGCTTCAAAGTCTGGTACATTCTACCACGGCTGTGATCTGACTAAAGAAGCCTCAGTTGTGGTCATTTTATACAGCATAATGATATCATTATTTCAGAGCAGCAGAGCCCATCTGGTGGCATTTAAACTACGGAGAAACTGTCTTTTTTAAAACAAAATTAAAAAGGACTTCTTTTTGCATTAATTATGAGAATGATGTCGGTTCTTTTGGTCTTTTTTGTTTCTCTCTTTTGCTCTTTCTGTCTTTCTGCCATTCTGTTTTTCTTTTCTGAGTGCAGCAACAGATGCAATAAATAATAAAATAACCTGTGGATTGGAAGATGGCCCTGCGCATCCATGTTTTCTGATGAAAAATTTGTAGCATTTTTATTTCTGCTTAACATATGAATTCATCCTGATCCCTGATGAGATTTTACACAGCATAAAAACATCCATCTTAAATAAGGTGTTTATGGAAATTCCTCATATCTTCTATCTAGTTGTTGTTAGGTTTTATCAGTTGTGATTGAGCTCCCTAAGGATGTAAACATATGACTCAAACTAATTTAATGCACTAAAAATGAATATTTGTTACTTAAGACCCTCTCCATCTCTGAATAAATCTGTTATTGATAAAGGTGACGTGAATTGAGAGTACCTTTTTCTCAACATTAAGAGAAAGGTGCTATATAACGTTTAAATACTTTTGTCACAGCCTCATTCTGTTTTTTTGTGTTTTTTTTTTCTTTTCACGCTAGTTAAAATTGCAAAATTTTAGGAAACTGCAAAAGGAATATTTTTCTTAAGGCTAGCAGAAGTGAACTGCCGAATCTGAGTCTGAAATGACAAGCACATCAGTCACTGACACAAAACAGCTGCCAGGCCTCTTTATATGCAAGTCATTCAGTGAGATATCAAAACGTGGAAAATATAATACTGCTACCAACATTTCTTGTTGAATTAATGCCCAGGTGAGTTCTTCTGAAATGCTACAGTTGTATCTTAGAAAAAACAAGAAGCAGTAAAGCATCATACTTATTAGGACCTAATTTGCCACAGCAGCAGTCAAGTGCTTCAGCCTCTCCCAGTGGCAATGGGGAGGGAGGACGGGGGATAGGGAAACTTAGATTAAATTCATAGTGCAGTGCACATTTAGAATTCAATATTGACAGCTCTAATTACACACACCTTTCCATCACATGTTCATCAGCAAAGAGGGAAATGCTAGAAGCAGCAGTATCAACTTCTCATGGAAATAAATAAATAAGTGCAGAACCAAGAACTCCAGGGTTACTGACCTTCCCCCTTTCTTTCTGGCAAAGCCCCACATTTTTTTTCCTGCACTTTTTTCTTTTTTTTTTTTTATTTTTCAGATTGGAATACATTAATAATAATAATAAAAAACCTGTCTGGATATTAATCCTTCATTCAAAATATAATCTTAAAATGCTACAGTCAGTGTGTTGGATGCAATATACTCTTAGGATATTTGCCTCCCAGCAAATTTTAAGAACAAGGAATCTCAGCAACTCTTCAGGCTTCTTCCAAAGTAGATGAAGGGAAATAAGCAGCCTGAGAAGGCAAGTATTTTAGAATAGGTTGAACCATTTCATGGAAATTATTTCTCTCTGTCAGCAAAAGAGAGAATTGGATAGCCAAATGCTGGTCGAGGTAAATCCTGCTTCTTCAGAGTATACCATTAAGAACACAAGAAGTCCACTACTCAGCACAAGATCAAAGACCTCCCTGTATGACATTAGACATACTTATGTTCTCTGTGCAACTGTACGTGTTAGCCATAGTCCAATTGCAGAATTTTGCAGCATTGGAGCAGATGTTACAGTCAGTTAATTTTAAATATTATTTCCACCAGCATAGAAGCTGATTGAAGTAATTCATCAGCATGTCCCAAGTCAGGTAAGTGAGACAACTCAGTCAAGTTACAATTCACAGGTTACACATAATGAGGAATGGGGTTTTGTTGTATAAGATACTGTTCTCAGTAAGAACAGCTTAGGCATTGTTCCAACAAGCAGTTTTTTTAAGTGATTACATGTAGGCAATTCTAAACCTCACTAGTGTGGGCACAGCTCCCTACTTTTCTTCTCTGACTTCTGTATATTTAATTTAGTAAAATTTGTTGGATTTTGAATCCTTACAAAGTATGGTTATATCTTTTCTTTGAGCATCGTGTCTCCAGGGAGATTAAAGAGGTATTTTGAGCTATAAATTAACTACTGCAAAATCTGGTTTGATTCTAGCATCAATTTGAGAGTGTGTAATTCACATGAGCTATAGGGTTGCAGACAGCCCTTATGTAATAAATTGCCTGTGGAGTGTGCCAGGAAGTTCAAAGAGTCACTGGTGCATCCTATTCATGATCATATGAGACCACTGGTGGAGAGCTGAAATATGATGGACATATGCCTACCTTAGGGTGAGTTAGGGCAAGTCAGTAAAGAATTCTTTGTCTGATTTTCCACTTTGTAACTATTCAAAATTTCTTAAAATACAGAGGCATGGTAAAACTGCCATGGATGAACTCTCCAGTCTCTCACATTTCAAATAATTTGGCCATATGAGTAATAGTGGAACACAAGCATCCTACATGTGTTTATGGAAACCATGATGCATTTTCCTTGTTCATTTTACAATATTACTTCTCTAATGAATAAGTTTGAAAGATTTGTTTAGCAACACTTGTAACACAAATGTCTTAAAAGGGAAAATATTAATCAATCCTCATTGACATGCAAATCTGTATTTTTTCTATGGATACAGCATGAAATGTATTTGACATTTTTCCTTTTACAGAAGAAGTAGATTGTAGAACTTTGCAAGCTAGCAGGTTTCCACCTTCAAAAATGTCTAAGACTTTGCTATATCTTCAGTAAGAATAATCCTTTTATAGTCATTATGAATATTTTAATATGCATATGATTCAGTTTCTCGCAGTTAGTTGCAGGATCCTGTTGTTACCACACAGACTGTTGTAAAGATTACTACAGCCTTTGCTGTATCTCCAACTGCAAATTTCTTTTTGTCCTCATTCCAGATATTACTCATTACAAAGCACGTTGTCTCAATAGATGCATTAAGATTCTGACATGCCAAAGACTATTCTGTTAAAACACTCTGATACTTGGACAAAGGATGTTATTTTTTATTTAAAAATTGAGCATCATGCATTTAGCAGGGTTCCATATTTCATTTATCTGACAGTCTTTCTGTTATCTTACAGGCACAAAGTACTTGACAAGGAGTATTCAAACAATTTTCAAGTTAGGTTGCTTTGATTTGCACCTCTGCCTTGGGGTATTTTTTCAGGTTTTTGTTTGTTTGTTTGTTTGTTTTAATGTGTGTGTGGTTTTTATTTTGTTTTGTTTTTTGTTTATTTGAGTTTTTGTTTGGGTTATGGGTGTTTATCTGTTTGGTTTGCTTTGGTTTGGTTTTGGTTTCTTTTGACCAATGGTGTTCCTGAATGTACATCTGACATAAGAAGTTCTCATATTTTCTGGCCATTTACAGATGCTGTGGAAATGCTGCATCCTCTCTAGGAACAGGTTGTTAACAGAATTATTTCCTTAGTCTTCTATATAGGTGAATGTAAGGCTAGTCTACAGTTCTGCTTGCTTTCAGAAAAAAAATGAGAAAGTCTTTAATCATTAAATTTCCCATAGCACTGAAGTACCAGTTAGCCTTTTTTCAGATGAAAGCACCAGATATAATTTTCTTCTTCAAAGGGAATAAGTGCAGCAGGTCTGAAACCCATCCGACTTCTTCAGCCCATATGTCATACTAAAATTCCCTAAATATTATACAAAAAGCCTAACTGTGTTCCTCATTTCATGTCCATTTGTGGCTAAGAGGAATACGTTCACTTAAACCAGCCTGGTTTAAGTGAACATGTTGACTGCATGGTATGGAGCTGTTCTCTGCCTGGACGCTTCCGTCTCCAAAGTAAATAGCATGTTCATAATTCAGTATTTCTTTTTAGAAAGCATTGTTTGAAAGGTATGCTTTTGAGTGGATTTTTAAAAACTTTTTAAAGTGTGCATTTACTAGAATAGAAAATGCAGAACAAAACTGCAAGTTTGTGCAGTACAGTTAAAAAAAAAGTTTTTTTATAATACTTGCAGGAGGGTTATTTATATGTCATTTGATTTTTAAAGAAGTTAGCTTAAGTGTGGATAAATCCCAGATTCAAAGCTACAGCAGCTTTATATTTATCCCCAGGTTAGATTTTGTTTCAAATCTACCTATGGTTTGTATGTGCTCTTATAATTACATCAGTACTGCCTCTAAAAGCCATTTCTCCTTTTAAATATGCAAAATTTATCAGTGATCAGTAAACATCTGTTACCAGGTATGTTGTAGAATATTGTCTCTTCATCAGGCTAGGAGGATTGCACTTAATCTGTTCCAAGAGCTCAAAAGATTAAAGGTATAAATACTTTGGGGAAAACAGTTTTCATGTTTACAAATATTTTCATCATGTAAAATAGTTCCTCAGAAGATAAAATTTTCAAATTTCTACATTGATATATTATTATGTTGATGAATTTCACCTGACAATTCTTCTAATCTTTCAGTAACAGTGGAGTGATGCTTTTACTCTCTGTTGAAGAAATTAGATGAGGTGAGAAAGAGTACTATTGATTCCTGTATTAGCAGTACCTGATGGAGTGTGTTTTCCTCATCACAGGATGCCCCATCATCATGACAGCACTGCCAAAATTGTTAACATTGTGTTAGAACTGTGTGTCTGGGATAAATACACAGACAGGTCTAAAATATATATTTTCAAAAGCTCTCTGGGAAGTAGAAGACCTCAAGAAGAATGGATAAATCAACTCACACTTGTTGATAAGCCCAGGAGTAAATGCTATTTAAATAAATTACTGAAATAGGTTTATAGTCGTTTAACTGTGAACCTGTTCCCTACAATCACAGCTTTTCAAGTTTTGAAGTGAACCATATGTTGATAAATGCTCAGATACTTAGACTCTTTGCAGCATAACAAACACGCCAGCTGTATCTACTTGCATTTTGCTCCACTGAGGAACTTAGGTGTCCCAATTCAACTAAGTATTTAATCACAGTCTTCTGTCTTCTTTCAGCATTTTGTTGAATTTTAGTACTGAATTCAAAAGTGAAGTTAACACTGCCATGTGCGCTCTCCTGAGACCCTAATGAAGTTAAAGGACTGCTGTTGGGCTGCAGATTTCACAGAATTGGACTGTAACACCCCTGCCTCAATGTCTCTGAAAAACCTGTTGTTACAAACTGTTGTAGTTTAACCCCAACCAATAACTCAGCATCACACAGCCACTCGCTCGCTCCCTCCCCAACACTACGATGGGAGAGAAAACTGGAAAAGTGAGAAAATGCATGGGTTAAAATAAAGACAGTTTAATAAATAATAAAAAAAAAAAACCAAACACACAAGCAAAGTAAAACAACTAATTCATTCACCACTTCTCATGGGCGGGCAGGTTTTCAGCCATCCCTGGGAAAGCAGGGCTCCATCACATGTTAACAATGACTTGGGAAGACAAATATCATCACTCCAAATGTCTCCCGTTTTCTTCTTCCCCCAGCTTTATGCTGAGCCTGATGCCATATGTTTTGGTATATTCCTTTGGCCAGTTGGGGTCAGCTGTCCCCTCAGTGTCCCCTTCCAACTCCTTGTACAACCTCAGCTTGCTTGCTGGTCTGTGGGGTGAGAGGCAGAAAAGGTCTTGACTCTGTGCACTCAGTGCTCAATGGGAATGAAAACATCCCTGTGATATCAGCCCTGTTTCCATCACAAATTTAAAACACGACCCCATATCAGCTACTGTGAAGAAAATCAACTTTATCGCAGTCATAACCAGCACACAAACCCTTATAGGTATGGGATGTTCCACTGCCAGATGCCAGACTGATCTCCTTTGCCCAGCACATTTGATCCCTGTATAGAATCCAGTATCAATCCATTTACATGAAAGTGATTACTCCTGAGAATTCCTGTAAATATGTTTTGAGTTCAATTTCTCTGATCTACTAAATGTGTGCGCTTGTTTTTTCATTCTTTCAGACATTGTGAGGTTACTGCCTTCAACTTCATATATAATCCCTTACAGTTTAAGACTGTATGTGCATTGGTACACAAATACAACTCATTTATGGTTGTTTTCCTTATTGTCAAATTTAAAATCAAATTTCTTTCAGTTACTCCAACAGCATCTCCTACTTTCCTTGGGGTTAAATATATATGTGTATTTTGATGGAATATACCTACCTTCGCTAATCTCTCTAATGATATGTGAAGGAGATTTCCTAGGTGTGGCAATGATGAACAGAGGTCAATTCACTCCGGCTTCATCTATACCTTCTTTCTAATGCATACCAGACAGCTAACCTGATCTCTGTGCTGAGAGGTATTAGCTGAATCATATCATAACATTTTGCTGGCTATAGGCCTTTACAGAACTTACCCATTTTACTTTCCAAGGGAACTAGCTGATTCACCTGTATGCAAAAATCCAGAAAATAATTTCCAGTGTGGGGGACAAACGGACTATGAGTCGATAAAAAAGGTGGACTGTATACTTTTCAGGAAAGTTGTACTTTTGAGCACTTCAGAATCCCAATTCCAACATTTTTATGTTACTTTTTATCGAAGTCGCTTAGGATCTAAGCTTAGTGTGTTTAGGTTGCATGACTCTGTCTACTCCCTTTGGAGTGTTGAAACACCTAGATATTCCCAGAACACATCCATTAGGAAAGGCTTTACATCAAAGTCAGTTGGAATATAACAGAGTATGTGTATTCCTTTACGAGCTAAGTAATGGCAAGGAAATAATTTGACATTTGAAAAACCCAAATAAAACCTCAATTCCTTTTCATAGGTAATTATATAAGCAAAACAGAGTAAATTTAGTATAAAACAGATTGAGAGCTCCTTCTCTAAGACTGTCCAATAGCTCAGAATCTGATGATACTAAAATTTTAGGGCTTGATCCTCATAAGACAATTTATAGATGTGGGTTTTAAGTGTTCTCAACTCAAATTTTCATGTCATTTGTCTAGTCAGTAAAGTGAGATACACTAGAGGAAGAAAGAGTATCAGTATGTGTCAGAAAAAGTGATTTTGTGTCTAAGTTACCTAATTTAAATATAAGGTTTGTATCAGAGAAGAAGGTTGAACAGAGATAAGCAGTTCTGTCTAAGTTAAGACATCAACTATCTTCCAATACCAGAAGTTAAGACCTAGACCCTGAGAATTCTGGAGTGTATAACTTAACATCTACCTGTTCATCATCAAAACTTTTACATATTTCATATATAGGTTACAAATTTGTTATCTCGAAGTTGGATATTACAACCTGTTTCTTTTGGTATTTAGCTAAGTGTCATGGTTTGAGATAGCCCCAAAATCCTAATTCCCTAGTCTAAGCCCCCTCCCCCATCTCAACCTAATGTGAGATGGATTTTCCAGACAAAACACGCCAGACTCAGAATGGGGGAAAGGGAATATATTACAATGACTGTACAAATAAATATTATAACATATACACACGATTACAACTATCTCTACCATGACATATAGTATTTACAATGGATCAGATCTCTTCTCCCCTCCAAATAAAAGTCCAGAAGGGAAAGAAGGACAGATCTCTTCCAGTCTTTGACAGCAGTATCTTCTAAGGCAGCAGGTTCTCCTCATCTCATGCATGCAACAGTTGATAGCTGGGTTGTTGTAGCTGGATCTCTTTTCAATACACACAAGGGGATCTCCAAGCCCCTCGGCTCTCCTTCGGTGGAAGCGAAGGCCTCACCTGTGGACTGCCAGCAGGGACAAGACTCGCATCACCACAGGTATATCACAAAATGCAGGGGCATCTTCGTGAAAGTCCCTTCCTCAGGGGTTCACCCCTGAGTCAGAACATCTTGGGCAACATTCAGTTGCAAGCCTTTGCCTCAAGAGTTCTACCAGAGCTCCTGTGCTCTATTCCAGGCTGCCAGGCTTGTCAGCAGCAGGGGAGGGCCAAGGTCAACTCCCCCTGCATTCCATCTGGCCGTCCCGGTCCAGCTCCGGGACGTCTTTTGAGCTTCTTAGCTCCTCTCTCTCTCTCTGGTGCTGCAGTCCAAAACTGCTCTCCAAAATAGGAGTCCATCTCCTTCTTTTCCAAGAGGGGTCTCAAAGGAGTTTGGGGGGGTCTGGTATCAGTTCTTACCCCCAAAACTCTGTAGCTCTGCTGCTGACTCTCCTTCTCGGCTCTCCGAGACAACTCGGTGTCTTCCTTACTCAGTTGCATGCCTCTGCTGCTTCTCTGGTTCAGGACTTGTCTGTCCTGGCTCTCTGCCACCGTTTCTCTGGTCAGTGCCGGCTGCTGAAACATCTCCAGGTTCAGTTACAGACACTTAGTCCAGCTTAACACTGTTCCAAGTCTCTGCAGTCCCCCCAGTCAGGGCTGGGAGGCCAAAGCCCCCCTTTGGGGCTCTGAGCCCCTTCCTCGTGGCTCTACAACATGGCCACCGCTCCAACAGCAACCAAACTACAACTCTTCTCTTCCGTTCTGGTAGTGGTATGTTTACATTTTGCAGGAGCGCCCATTGGACAAAACTTCAAAACTTCCAGGGGTTCCCACCCCTTGGGGTTTTACCATTTTTCTTAGCCTCTGGGGGAAAACAAGATTCAAACCACTACACTAAGCCAACATGTTCACTAAGACTGTTATAACTGGAATAACTGAATTCAATTCTTCTTTTTGAGGCCACTGTCTTAATAATTTTGTAGATTTTCTCCTGCTCTGTATGCTTCTGTCTCTGTAATACAGCTGGCAAATGCATTTATGGCAGCTACAATTTCAAGGGCTTATTTCTGTTCTGGTGTCTTTGCCGTAAGTGTTATTCAAAGAAAACAGTAAGTTGTTGACCTTATGTTCGAGTATGCACAAAGCACATGAACAGTAACAAAAACTTTGTGGTCTGGATTATAAAAGCAAAGATTATTTCTCTGGTTTGTAAAAAAGCAATCACATCTGCACATTTTTGACAGGGGTCTTACGCATGCTAACTAAATTTCATTTTGAAAACATCAACTTAATGTAACAGTCACAGCCAAAAATTGCATCCTTATTCAATTTTAATTGTTTTAAGTTCAGAAATAGATTTGGCTCTTTCATTCACCTTTACTAAAATTCCAATTCTATAGATCTATGCAGATAAAAAAGAGAAAGAATATTTCCTTTGTGTCTGCAAGTAAATATAACAAGTTATTACACATCCTATGTTCATGCAACATAGTCTTATCTGACTTAGTTTCAACCTAATTTGCTTTCTCCTTCATTCTGAAAATGTCATAACCTTCTCTTATTAGCACACCATGCGCCCTTTTCCTCTGGTGCATGTTCTTTTCTTGAGGTCATGACAGGTCATACATTTCCCTCAAAAGATATGGCTATCAAAGCACCAATCATCTAACAGATACATGTTGTAACTATGGAACCATTCAAGTGTGTCGCTGTCATAATCCATTGATGAAGGTCACCAGAACCATAACTTGCCTTGTATCAAGATCAAAGTCCCTGAGTACTCCGTTAGCAGTCATGTAGTTTGGCTTTCATGGTCCATGGTACTACACCTAATAACATTAATTAACTATACTGTCAGAAATTTCCTTTGCATGCTTTTACTTTAAATGTTCAGGTTGAGTAGTACCAATATATTTTTGTGTTGGCATTTAACAATAAAAGTAGTTTGTCTGAAATAAGCAGTATAAGATTTTTCAGCTTCTCACTAAAGGTCATTTTGACCAATTACCTTACAAAAGAAAGGTGAAAAAGAATGAAGTAACACTTATTGTAAATCCTAATTGTGGTTCATCATAAACTAGATTGTGTCTGTGAATGTCATTTTGCTTCCTTATTTATAAGAATGAGTTTATATGTTGAATCATGCTATTTCTCTATAACATATCCAGGCGCAAATGGGAAAAAAGTTAGAAAGTTATAGAAACAAAAGCCATAGAAAGGCTTGAGTTGAAAGTGACATTGAAGAGAATATTGCAGGCATTCTACCCACTAGATCAGGTTGCCCCATCCAATCCGGCCTTGAACACTTCCAGGAATGGGGCATCCACAGCTTTTCTGGGCAATCTATTCCAGTGCCTCACTACCCTCTGAATGAAGAATTTCTTTCGATTATCTAACCTAAATCTCTCTTCTTTTAGTTTAAAAATGTTCCTGCTTAACCTGACTATCAGTCCATATAAAAAAAGTCACTCTCCCTCTTTATTATTAGCCCCTTTTAGGTACGGGAAGGCCACAGGAGGATCTTTCCACAACCTTCTCTTCTCCAGGATGAACAACCTGAAATTTGTCAGCCTGTCCTCATATGAGAGTTGCTCCAGCCCTCTGCTTCTCTTTGTGACCCTCCTCTGGACCCACTCCAACAGGCCCACATCCTCCTTATGCTGAGGATCCCAGACTTGGATGCAGTATTCCAGGTCTTAGGAGGGCAGTGTAGAGATTTAAGTATATATTGAGGCAATTATGTATCAGTAGGGTATTTTTTTCCTTCTTTCTTTATTTTAATAATTACAGATTTCAAGTTGCAGTCTTCCGGAACTCTATCTCACTAAAAAAGATTTCAACATGAATTTCTGGAAAAACTGAAATACTAGTAGAAAATAACCCTCCAAAAAAGATATTGGCTTTGTTGAAAATAAGTTCTTTACAATGTTCTTGCAATCTATCTAGTTTGATCAGATTTTATGTGAAAAAATCTAGAAAAAAAACCCAAATGAAATGACAAATTTTATGCACAATTAATTGGGTGTTTTAGAGTAGAAATAGCCTTTAGATAGAAAAAAAATATTCTAAATCAGTTGAAAAAATAGTATCTTGTAAACTTTTCATCCTTTAAAGAATCGATGACAGTTTTCCAAATAGTTTAAAAGATATTCTTGTTACCTTTGCATATTTCACTGAATGTACATTCTGTCTAATAGTCTGTCTGCTTTACTGTTTGGAAGTGTTTTTGTTCTCTGCTTGGGCAATTATATCCCTCTTCAGGAGATAAAAGATAAAACACTGTAACAGGAGAAGTACACCTGTTGGTGCACTGGTGTTGAAAAGCTCCCACAGTCCACACCAAAGGTGTTTGCATTTCAAAGCTGAGTGGAAAGAACAAGATAATGAATACCATAATTTTAATTTCTGCACTTGTGCGCCTGTGTGTGGTCAGCGAAAACTTGTGAGAGTTTGTTGCAGTTCCTAGGTAATTTTCTTGGGTTTTTGTCAGAGGAGAACATGAAAACTGAAAAAAGCCCACAATGCAAAATTATATGAAAAGTGGAGGAGGGGGAGATAATTTTTAGGTATAACACTGATGTGTACCCCCCTAGTGGTAAATATGAACAGTCTGATCAGCACGGGTGCTCATCTGGAAATTAAAACTTTTTCTGGAGCTTTTTTTATTACACAAACTTGTGTTTCTTGTAAGCAGTTTAATAGCAAAAAACGGGGAAAAGTGACTATCTTCAGTATGTCTTAGGAGAACAACTTGCACAGATAAAGTGTTCTAGGTAATAAATATGTCAGTCACATTTAGACCGCAAATGGATCTTGCTCATATTTTGCTATTCTTCCCATTTTCTTACTGAGGTCTGAGTACTAAATGACTGTGAACTGTATGTTGTGTTTGATTTGGGAATATGTGCATATGCTCCACAATGAGCATAGTCCCTTTCAAAGATTATTTCTATGGCATACAGGGTCTGGGTTTCCATATGTAGCCTTTTACAGTATGATACTCTCATATGGCAGCTTGGCGAAGTTAGTGTCATTTTACTGTATTGTATTCCAACAGAAGAATTCAGAAATTTTTACTCCAACCTGAGGAAATCACAATATTTAGGATGGCTTTTTAACTGATTTTAGCTGGTAATTCATGTCTTTAAGCTCTTCCTCAATTGTGAAAATTGTGAATTTGCCTGATGAAAAATTAAAACCTAGCATCAGCTATAATCACTTGAAGCTGAGGTTATAAGAAAAAAAAAATCAAACCCACATACTCACATTCCCCCTCAACATTCCCTAAACAACTTGTGAAAAAAGGTAAAGTTGAATCATAGGATGTTCCGATTTCTGTGAATGCCAGTCACCGATTTTCATGGGGTTTTTTTCCCATTTTTCTCTGCCACATCCTTCAAAACATTACACTATAATACCATCTTCAGAGACATAAGGGAATTTAAGGATCACCCGTTTCTTATATCCTTGTCCCAAAAATGAAAAATGAGAAATAAAACCTGTTTCTGACAAAATGTAGGCTTGATGTCTTGTGTCATTTTTAGATATTATAAATATTAATATTAATGCATTATTGCAATATAAAACATTAAATTAAATAAATCATTTTCCCATATAGGAAGAGAAGAACTGAAAAATATTAGGAATAAAAATGAAGAACAAGAAAATTCGGGTTTAATTTTTTTTTTTTCACGAGGAAATACTATATCAACATAATTTTGAAGAAAAGTTTTATGGAGATCACCTTAATTTTCCAGACAAAGTGTTGTTTCCCTTTTTTGTGCTGTACAAATAAGTCAATATTCACTTTTCATTTTAAAAGAACTTACTTCAGTAAAGTGATATCTACAGAACAGACTCTAAGAGCACATACCGGTTGCCAGGTTTCTGTGCCTGCCAAGCTTGTCCTGAATCCACAGGTGGATGGTGCATATGCATGTCCATCACCCCTCTGTGTTGTGGTTTCAACACAAAGAAATAATTTGCACAGGGTTATGCTAGAAGTGTGATGTACAGCAGCCAAGTCTATATCAGTGATTAAAACAGGATTAGAAACCACACCATGTTGTTTAGGATTGTTGGTATCCACGCTACTTAAATCTACTTCCTTTTGTTAGCAGATGTACCTTGGAGAGACATTTAAAAAAAACGAGCAATCCAGCAATTCAGTGGCGTGAATGAGCAAGGGTCTATGTCTCAGGTTCACTCCCTAGTCTGTTTTTATTTAGCAATACATGTGTAAATCCTCTGCTCTGGATGGTCAGTGATCCTGAGACGGGTCACAGCAGGCTTTAGCAAATACAGCCAAAGCTGAAGATGTGGCCATACAGAGGAAGGAATAACACTCGGGTTCAAAGTTCTGAGTGTAAACAGGAGAAATATAATTGGTTTTGACCTCAGTTTGTGCAAAGATAACACACAGTTTCTATATTTTTTATCGCATTCACATCTGGAAGTCCTGGCTTTGAGTTAGCCTGAATGAGAAGCCACTGGCCTGTAGCCTGAGTGCTGTGGGTAGGGGTAGAGAGATGGGCGTGAAGGAAGAAAAGGATATCTGAGATGAGAGTTTGGGCTCTTAAGGCATTCTTATTCTCACTTATCTTTAGGCCCACTTGGATCTGAACTAAGAATAGAACCCCAAATAATCATCTTTGAAGAAATCAGGCTGAAGTTGAACCACTTCTGCATCTGCTTAAAATACACTGAAGTTTCAAAAGCTTCACAAAATTTAACTGAAAATGTTCATCTTCTCTGGGTAGCTACATGACTTATTGAGTTAATTTTTTTTGATAGTTTTGATGAGTCTCAATATTGTATTTGCAAACCTGATCTATCAAATCTTTATGTCTGACTTGGTTCTATGTAACTGGGGGTGTGATAGGCAGATGTTTTGGGAAATTGCAGCTTTGCTCAGCTTACAGGCTGTCAGATTTTGTGCAACACCCCAGAGTTTTGCCTAGCTCTTGTCCCACTTGCTTCTGTGCTTGTGACTGCTTAAAAAATAAAAATGGTCAGGCAAGATCTCTGAAAAAGAGAGTCAAGGCATCCATTCTTGGGCAAGTAGTGATGTATGATGCAAAGATGGCACCAGCATGCTCCCTGCCATTGCTCCTTTGCCCTGAGCAAAATTAGAGCATCTTGTGAATGGTGGGAAAAGCTGCTTCAAATTATGTGTTAAATTATGCTCTAAATTACAGGCATTTGTTAAATGTTGCTGGAGGCCTGTTCTACCTCTTCTTCCAAGATGCTATCTTAGCACAGGTCAGTCAGACCTAAAGTCTGTTTCCATAAACTGAGCTCACCTCGGTATAACTCCCTGGGTACTGAGTCAGCTAAATAGTTATTTTCCTTACAATGCAAATGCTCTCTTGTGTGTGTCTGTGAGGGATGTTTTGTGGTTTGGGGAATTTTAGATTTGTTTTGGGATTTTGGCACGTTTTCTTTGTTTGTTTGTTGTAAAATAAATATAGCTAATAACATTTGCTTATTTTGTGGTTTGAGATCATAGGTATTTTCCTTGCTTGATCTCTTCAATTTTATTTTGAGCAACAGAGCAGTACTTGAGATCTGAACTCTGTATAAGTCAATGTAGTTAATTTTATGAGGCATTTAAAAGATGTAGTTACACTGCAATCCCTATGTAATTACAATGTAATCCCTAAACATATGTGTCAGCTATGGTTTTCAGTACTTCTGTGTAAAACATTTCTGGGCTTAAATTTAGTCATTACTTCTCACAATGAAGCGTTTTGAATTTACAAATGAGGTAAAGCCAGGATTTTTAGATCACAGATTATGCAATGGTAATTACTTTCTTAAGAGTCTCTCCCTTAGCAATCAGTGGGATTTCTCCAGGCTAGGATATCTCTTATCAGCATGACTCATCACTGCAGTGGGTCCTTGCAGCTATTCAGCACTTAGCTCTGGACTGGCTAATTAAGTCAATCTTATCTTTGTGCTATGAAACAAGGACTGTTTGTTTGTAAGCAGTTACAAGTAAAAGGCACAGAAACAACTTATAAGTCAGTATTATAACGAAGAAGAGTTTTTTCTTACCCTAAAGTTCTGAAAGACAATGTACTATTCTTAAATATCTGCAAAGACCAGTAGACATTGTTTGAACAATTTTTTTTTCTGAGCTTTCAAATTAAAATGTTTTCTCCGAGAGACAAATATAATCTCCTTTGTAATTTAAAGTGCTGGATGATATGGTTAGGCCCAATAACAGCTGTGATTTCTTTAGGGAGAGTTTAATCAGTTTGTTGTGACATGGTACCAGGAACTCAATTATGATTGATCACTATTGCTCAAAAACTGGCCAGAAATGAGTCAGTGCAAATCATTTAAACAGTGCCTCAGAGCTTCAGAACCTCAGAAAATGAGAGGCCTCTTGAAGCTGGCAGAAATATCAGCATGCTTCGGGAATGGAAGGGTTTCCAGTGGCTCCACAGATACTACCTTGGTGGTATTTTATTCCCAGCATGGCCAGGGGAATTCTGTTATCTCATTACTCAGTGCAGTGGTTGCCAAGATTAAATAAAGGATAAAATAGATCATTTGCTGAACCCACCTTACTGGTAGGAGTTCAGTGTCAGTGAATTTTCAGGAAATTTTAAAAATATTCTTTTTATGAAAAATAAATTTTCTGTGGTTCTACTGGTGTATATCAGTTGGTTTTGTTTCCTCTTCATAGATTCAGGTAATCTAAGAGACCTTTATGCTCATTGATGGGTAACTAACCTGTATCCTGACCACAAAATTTCATTAATAATGTTTATGTTAAATCAATATGTCATGGCTGATCTAGAGAACACCCTTTAAAACCACATTGAATCCAAAGCATCAAGTCATCAAGCAAATCAATGGGCCACCAAATTCCAAGGTAAGTTATTTTATTGGCTATTTGCCTTTGCAACCAGACCTGTCTATCTCATATTGGCCTTTTTAGCCACCAGCACACTTGTAGCAAATGTGGGTAGAGCCCTTCCCAAATCTTCGTTTGCAAAGCCTAGCCATGACCTGCCTTTGTATTGGTTACATAGTGACTTCCACTTTCAGTCACGATATCTAGTTGTACTTTTCATCATGCCTTTAGTGACAGAAATCTTCTTTGATGTAACTAACAAGTGACAGGACAAGAGGAAGCAGCCTCAAGTTATGCCAGGGAAGATTTACATTAGATATTAGGAAAAACTTCTTCATTGAAAGGATTATCAAGCACTGGAACAAGCTGCTCAGGGAAGTGGTTGAGTCACCATCCCTGGAGCTAGTTAAAAGACGTGCATATGGCACTTGGACACAGGATTTAGTAGTAGATTTGGCATTGCTATGTCAACAGTTGAATTTGATGATCTTAAAGGGTCTTTTACAACCTAAATGATTCTATGATTCCATCCATAACAAGAAAGATCCCTGAAAGATTTTTCCCTGGTTGCTATCACATATTAGTCTGTGTCATCATACTTTAACCAGTATTGTTACCACTATTGTAAAATAGTTTGCTGTGGGCTCCTTCTTTTGAGATGATCCAAAATCATTATACTGTAAAATACCCTAATACGGACAGAATTGTAACATTAATATTTGCCCTATGCCTCTCAGAATCTACTTGTGTCCCAATAGGTGGTCAGCACTCACTACAGTAATGTCCCCATTCTGCTGTCAGTGATCAAATCTGGCTTTTTTCTTTTTTAGGTAATTTACTTGAATCAAACTCCTTTAATAACTCATTAAAAAATATTTTCTTGACCCTATATATTTTTTCTAAGCTCTAATTTTCACATTCAACTTTTTTATTTATTTATTTTTATAATGTGGACACTAGAATCATATAATATTCTAGTAATAGCTTTACTAGTGCTGCAGATCAGCTTTCTACTTCTACTCAGTATTTCTTTGCTTATGCATCCAAGGATCACAGCTACTTTTCCAGATGTCATATTAAAGTAAGAGCTCATCACTGTGAGCTATTTAGTTTCCCAATTACCTGTTTCTCAAGTAATTCGTTTCTATAATATTATCCTTTATGCTGTATATTTTTGTCTTGAAATAGTAAAATGGGAAAACATGGAGAGAGGAGTGAGAAAAAAAAATCTCTGAAAAGAATAAATACTGAAAAATTTTAAGGACTGGGTTAAAAAAAAAAAAAAAGAAGGGAGAGAAACTGAGAATCACTTTCATATGTAAGAGATAAATTTTACAGTCACCATGGCACTGATATACTTAAATAGAAGAATATGAGGCCTGGAGATTAGAGAAATAGGAATAGAATAGGAAAGTTTGTCAGTAGGAAGTTGTTTTATGTGGTGCTGAAGGAGACTATAACTCTTTAGAAAGGAAAATTAAACTGTTATAGGAGAAGGGTACAAAGTCTGGTAAGAAATAACCAAAGAAACCATGACAGAAAACTAAAGACTAACAGGAGAGGAGAGATCTGAAAACCATAAAACAAAAAAATATGAAATCTAGGTGAAAGCCTGGAAGAAAAGCTGAAGAACCTTCAAATTTTGTTATCTGGCACTAGGCAACAAAGTAGTTATATTGCTCAAAAATAGGAACTCCAGGTAAAGAAGCCATACAATACAGAATTCTAACAATTTGGTTAAAAAAAGGCACCTTGCCCAGTAGAGGGAGACAATCTTCAGGACACGTTCATTGCTGAAAAAGGCAAAAAATAGGAAATACCACAGTGAATTATTCAGTACCTCTTCACCAATCTCTTCTATATTCGACTATAGAAATTGCAAAATGCCAGTCATTTGGTTCCCAGAAGACACCATGCCTCTTATGCTTTTGAGCTCATTCAACTCTGTTATGCAATGTCTAGTCTCTGTAAGAAAGTAACTCTTTATTACCCAAAGGTTAACTTTCTGAAGTCACCTGTGTGTTAAGATTATTTTAATATATGAGTCAGAGCACATTATTTATAACTCCTATGAGCACTGGGAAAAAAAAAATGGTCTTATGTATGCATATTGTGACTTAAAATGCATCCAAAATTAGCTGGACTGAGGGCATGAAAGTACCAGCGTAATTTATAATTTTCGTACTGAGATTGAGCTTTTGTGCAGTTCGTTCCTGCACCAAGCATTACAGCTTTTTCCCACAGCATGGTTAAATGCATCTTTGCAGTCAGAATGAAGTGATTTCTAAGGAGCTTAGCTTTTAAGTGCTGCCTTTTAAGACTTGAGAAGATACTTGGAATTTTGAAGTGACTTAAACAAACATTTCTTAAAGAAGTCATTTTAATGATAGTTGCTGTCTTTCTCCTACTGTGTAATCATTCAGCCACTTTCATCCTTGTCACAAGGGATGCAGTATATGCAACATGCACACCTAACCATCCACTGGAGATTCATGTTGTCCAAGAGAAGATTTTCAAGGCTTCACATTCAAAATAGTACCAGAGACCCTCATCTGGACAAATGGATTGAAGCTCCTTTAATAAGCAATGACACCTGGAAAGCTGAAGATCTGACCAAATCTATGTTGAGGTCAGCTGAGTAGCTCAGCAGTCTATATTAACAGCAATTACTAGACCTCCACTGTTTGCAGTGGACATTTAAATGCTATAGCTGATAAGCAAACACCTGTATTGAGACACCTAGAGTGTTTAAAATCTGCAGATGAATTTGGACAGCGCCTGACCACTGAAAGTAATGCCCTTTGAAGTATCCCATTGTGTCCTACCTGTGCTTTAGCTGCCTTTTCACCGAGTGATCCATGGCATCTCTCATAGGCCTTATTTTCGATTTCTGTTCATTTTAGGGTGAATCTATATAAAAGTCTTAGCTTAGACAGTAATGTGCCTTTGGAATGTGCCTCCTGGTTGTGCCCATCTACTGTTTGGGTTTGTATTACGAAACTGTCTTGGAGTACATGAACCTGTTTCCTTTCGGATTAAGTTTAACCAGAATATGGCCTCAATAAGTGTATTTGAAGCTTTCTAGCCACGAATGTGAATTTTGTTACCAGATCAGGTTATAAAACTCTGAAATGTGTGTTCATCATTCACTGTTTCACTCTACAGACTTATCCCTATAATCTGGGACTGTATCTTGGGCTACATCAGAAGAAGCATGACCAGCAGGTCAAGGGAGATGATTCCCCCACTCTACTCTACCCTCCTGGGACCCCCATCTGAAGTACTGAAGTACTCTGCAGTTCCAGCACAAGAAAGACATGAACCTGTTGGAGTGGGTCCAGAGGATGGCCAGTGAAGTGCCTGAAACATTCGTACAGGAATGTAGATGTGACAGAAGACCATCAAGCATATCTGCTGTGTAAGGTAAATACACACAGGTATTCTTCCAAACAATGCCAAGTCACTGGAAGAATTAAACAAAAAGGTTTCTTTCAGATGAAAGGACCACTGTTTTTACAATGCAGCATACCTACCCTTCAGGGGCGAAAACGTGAGTTCCTGAACCCTCAGGGCCGCCTGTATCCTCTCTGTTTCTCTCCCGTGTTTCCAAGGCCTCTGTGCATGTCTGTTAGGGATCTCTCTCTCCTCTTACATACCAGAGAGGCTTGCTATGGGGCGGGGGGCAGGGGGGTGGGGGTGTAGGAATTGAGAGGCATTGAAACTGCCTTTGAGAAAGAGTTACCATTTAGGCAGAAAACCTTCACAGTGAAAATCGAGTTTCTAACTTTTCGTTACAAATTCTTCCGCAATTGTATCCATCCCTACAGCTCCTTTCTGTAGGAACAACTAGAGACTGTAGCAGTTGTTCTAGGAAATCCAAAGTGGCATTTAGGTCTTAGGTGAGAGAGTTTAGGTTGCCCCTGATATCTTCATTGTTTATATTACTTTTGGAGTCTATGTATGTTACTCAGACAGCTCTGAGCATGGTAGTACCTATGTACATAACTTTGTGAAAAATTTCACTGAATGTAATTAATATCTGTATAAGAGTTTATGAACAGGATCAGGCACTACCTGTTCATGTCTGAGTTTTTCTTTCTCTTGGTTTTTTTTAGTAGTTTTCAATGACTTAATTATCAGTTCCCTCTCTTCAGTTCATCACACTGTGTTGATGGAGACATTCAAGTGATAATGTGCATTTATCTATATTTCCTTCTACTGCTTATTATTCCTCCATCTATCTCTAACTCACGCATCTCTACTGCAGTAACAAAGACTACAAAATCATTTTCAGCATAAAGAAACCTTCAGCAAAGACCCGTGTTTCCCATTTTCTGAGAAAAAAATTGCTTGCATTACCAAAATTAAAACAAAGTGCAATTTTCCCTAACTTATCAAGCGTACATTGTCTTTGTTGGAGATAATTTCTTTTGCCTGCTACTTCCTGCCAGTAGCTTGATTTACTTTGAAAAACTGAGCAGTGGGTATCTGCTACCAGAGAAAAACAGAAGGAGTTTTCATATTTTCTGTAAGCCTCATATTTTTGAAGAAATAGTGCACTGGTATCCTTGCTGAGAACTGTATTAACAATTAAAAGCTGAGCATATGCTAGTACTCATATGATACACATATTTACACTACCTGAGTGGTTTTGCACTTCATAGACTCACTGTGTCTTCAGGCATTTAGTTCCTGATTCAGCAAAATAATTATTCATACTAAGTGTAGAGCATATAATTAAGTGTATTGGCTTTACCAAGACTAATGCATAGGCTTCTCTTATGTTTTGACATACATTTGTATGACCTTAAACAATTTAACTAAAACTGCTTGTAAACCAAATGCGAATATTTCAATGACTTAACAGCACTTTTTCAGTCTAAGAAACAGAAATTCTTTCATTACTGTTGAAAAAAATGTGGTAGTGTTCTCATCTTTTTTTTAACTCACATTAATCTTTTGTTGAAAATTATAGTGGTGGCAGGTGGGCACCTAAGGTGTAGGTTCTCTTCGACTTGATTTTTTTCTACTTCACATCTCTCAGGACAGCACTTTCATTAAAAGATTATGGAAAAGACTGAGATTTTTTCTTAAACCTGCCACGAAAAAGTCAGATACATAATGCCAATGCCTAGCTCTTACTCAGAAATGCCGCTGATTTATGGCTGGGCCCTCACTAGGAGTGATGACTTTAGAAACGCAGCCAAGTTTCATATGACAGACTTTGTGGGTCCACTCAAAAAATGTGAGCAATAATAATTTCCAACCCTAAAGAAGCATTGTGAGGTCAACTATGTTAAAATGGGTTATTCATAGATCCTATCATAGTTGAAGTGTTTAAAAGTCTAAGTACTGTATTTGAGTGCTAATATAAATGTAAGCTTAAATGTAAAGTGACTGTAAATGTATAAGAGCAGAAGATAGTGTCTTACCTCCAGTTTATGCTTAAACTGTTCAGGACTGCAGAAGATATAAAGAAATCAAGGTATGAAGTCCATAGAGCCATGATATTACAGCAGTTTTATGACACTGATTTACAGAGGCAGAATAGCAGATGAAATGAAAATGTCATTCAATATCTGGAGAAAAAATGTTGGGTTGTTTAGTGCTTTTTTTTTTAGTACCACTATTTCTCACTGAATGCTTAGTTTGAAACCTAAAAGGATGATTCACCACAGAATACCTTAGTTTTTCTGCTAGTAGAGTTGTAGAGTTCATTGACATCAGTAAGGCAAAAGACTTTGATCTTGATTTTTGAAAATGCTACCTGTATACTTTGTGTCAGTGTGAAGTTAAGCATCTTATCAGTTTAAGTAGGTTTGCGGTAGGTGTCTTTTTGGGTTGTATATCTAAGATAGGGGAAAAGCTACTCAAAGAAGTAGTAATAACTAGTAGTAAAACTGTACTGCTGTAGAATAAGTGAAGTATACTGGCCCTCGGTTCTGTCCTCAAATAAGGTTGTTGATTGCCCTTGTGCAGTTTTTCCATCTGCAAAACAAAAGAAATGTCTCCTATATTGCTGTGTGAAGCTCTTTTCAAAGAAAAGAAAAAAAATATGTAAAATCTAGGCATTATCATTACATTTGGCAGCTTTCCAGCACACCCAATCTCCTTTACCCTTAGCCACATGATGGTCATGGATTTAGAAAACTTTTCAAAAAGCAGCTATGTAGTGAGAATTGTACTTTGCTTATTAACATGCAGGCCTCTGCCAAACTTCTCTCATTTGCATTATATAAACTGTTTCTCACAGCTTATTTCCCCTTATTCAAGCAAACAATGACCTTTGTAACAATGAAATATATTAGCAGGAGGAAAGTTATTTTATGACAGAAAGGACCAATTTTTTAACAAGTGTATGACCAACGTTTTTTCTCCCCTAATTCCTCACAAATAGGTTGTGCTGTTTCTGTTCTCTCAGCAATATTTCCGCTCTTTCAAAAGACGACAAAATTAGGTCTTTGTCAGTGTATTTCAGACTTTTCAGGATATATAGTAACATATGAAACACTGGATTTTACTTAGATGGATTTTGCAACATTTTCATGCTGATTGGAACTTAGACAAAGAAGTGCATTTGTTTGTGTCCGTCTCAAAACATTTGTATCCAGAATAACAGTTCATGATTAATTTCCAGGAGGAGTATTGCTCTTTTGGTAGCCAGATAAAAAACTGCAAAATAAGTGTTAAACAAAAAAAAAAATAAAATCCTCTCTTGTTTGTTTTCATAAACATCTAAGGAACCAGAAATTCTGGTTCAAGTCTATTAAAAATATTTTTCTTGAATTTGTGAATTTTATCTTTTATGATTTTATAGAGATGATCTGATTTGATGGCTCACTGGTGAAATTGGTGGATTTCCCTCAATTCCATTCCAGTACAACTTTGCCAAATTCTTGCTAATTTTTTTGTCAGTAGAAATGAACTTAAGTTCTCTAAGAAAAAATAAACACTTTCCCATAAATGAGGTAGCTGAGCACTCATCCACTGATAAAATACCCTTATTTTGGCATGTTCTGTAAGTATAGACTCTGTTTTTTAAGTTCTTTCATGAGAAGAAAACTCATGCCTAAAAAAAACAACATCAAACAAACTCAATCTAAGTAAGGAGTTTCAGTGTAAAGAACTGAAGAGTTTGCATCTTTCCAGGAAGCTCGGAGCTAAATTATCCCCTCTTAAGTTAATATTTTGATTATAGCAACTACATTTAAATATACACATTGACTCGATTGTATGACTGTTTCTATGGACTCTTAGAGTGTGTGACTGACATTATTGGTTGATGTTTATCGTAATGCAGTTGTGCATTACACAGATCCACAAGCACAAATCACCTGTCATTGATGACCTGATTTTTTTTCTAAAGGATGCTGTGAATAAGGTGAAAATTATTTGTCGTAAGCTGTGAGTTTTGATCTAGCTAAGCTTTCCTGAGAGTAAATGGAGAAGTGAGTTATTTAGAATATGCCCGTGAATAAATTGTTGGGCAGCAATTTTAAAGCATTCATAGCTTTACTATAAATTTAAAATTAATTTTGGTAAATATATTGAGGTTATGTGAAAATTATTGCATTTTTAGCAGATAATCCTGCTTTCCTGAATAGAGCATCATTTGTTGGAAATTGAAGGAGAAATTGGTATTGCAAATTTCTCCTTGCTTTTCTTGAGCACCATGTAGTCTAAAAAATGATAATAATGTAGTATGAAAATTACATGTGAGTAGACCAGATACTTGTTCACTCATATGTAAGAAAACAAGAAAGAAAACTGGAGAAAATACTTGCAAACACCTCAGTAGTTCTTCTCTTGAAATTTTGTTATTGGCAAATTTATAATTTTCCCAAAGTAAGCATCAGTGAAAATCAGCATAAATGGATTCTCATTAAGTAGTCAAATGAAGTTAGGCAGATCTCAACTATTGAGTAGTGTAATAATGTATTGCTATCTAAATCTAAATTGTCTCTAAATTGGAGATTGACCCTGTTTGGAGCTGGGATTTGGACCATTTGACTACCCGAGTTCCCTTCTAACTTGAATTATTCTACTGAAAATAAAAAACTCCTTAAAATATAGCACCTTGAAAAGATTGCCTTTTTTTATTCTTTTTTTTTTCCTGGGCCACTAATAGTTGTTTAGCTGTGGTACCTAAATGAAGCTTGGAAAGTGGTAAGACAATTGTTCTTTAATAGAAGCAGGTGGCACAACATATTCTTCAATGCTACATCCATTTAGGAAAATAGGTCTCTTTTAATCTGTGTTCTGTTTTCACTAGTGACAGGTGTGTTTTTAACATGAGTTGTTGTCACTGTGTGAAATCCTATAAGAAATAAAACCCAGTAAGTTGGATACAGCTGGTTTTCTAGATTTTATTCAATACCTAGGGTTATTTTACTGAGATAAGCCGTATGTGTTCCAGTCTGGTATTTGCAGGCAGATCTCTGGAAAACTTGTGAAGATTAACATTTTTTCCAATTGGAATGAATTAATTGATGGGACTAACATAAAAGTACCCTAAAAGAGGTTATATCTATTTAGCTGAATCTGTTTCTAAACTACGTCAAGCCATGAGATTTAATTAGCATGAATTTTTAAAATTAAACTAGGATATTTCCCATTATAGAGGTTCACATAGACATTTTGTGAATATATTAAACTGATATATAATCAACTTAAGTTACACTGAAAAAAAAACTTGATTTCAGTGAAAATTGTTCACTTCCTATAATTCATAAAATAAAAGAATAATGAGAGAAAAAATCGGGAAAACGTAGTGGTGTACTTCATGGATCATAAAGGAGTAAAAAGGGAATTAAAAATGTGCTGGCGATTACTCCTAATAGAGCAGGTCTATGTAAAGCCTATGCTAAAATACAAGGTAAAAAAAATGCAGCTATAATTTTTTCAGTGTTCTGAAACTATAATAATATTAAAATAATCCTAGGACACCACAATCAACAGAGAACACTATGTGTTCACTGTAAATGAACACTGTACACATATAGGCTTCTCTACTTAACTTTAGAAATGAATTATTAGATTCTGTGGTGGTTTGACCCACAGAATGCCCACCAAAGCTGCTCTATCACTCCCCTTCACAACTGGACAGGGGAGAGAAAATATAACAAAAGGCTCATGAGTAGAAATACAGGCAAGAAGAGATCACTCAACAATTACCCTCACGGGCAAACCAGACTGGACATAGGGAAATTAATGGAATTTATTAAGAATCAAAATCAGAGTAGGATAATGAGAAGTTGAACAAATCTTAAAAAACACCTTCCTCCCACACCTTCCTCCTTCCTAGGCTTAACTTCATTCCCAGTTCTCTGTTTCCTCCCTCCCAGTGGCACAAGGAGGATGGGGGTTATGATCAGTTCATCACACACTGTTTCTGCCATTGCTTCCTCCTCAGGGAGAAGAGTATTTCCCCTGCTCCAGTG
>NW_016690323.1:694012-860155 GCF_001604755.1 Lepidothrix coronata | reverse complement strand
TGCTTCAGCATAGGTCCCTTTTCACAGGGTGCAGTCCTTCAGGAACAGGCTGCATCAATGTGAGATCCTTTTATCTTCTTAAATATGTTATCTCAGAGGCATCACTGATTGGCTTGGCCTGGGCCAGAGGTGGGTCTGTCTTGGAGACAGCTGGCATGGGCTCTGTCAGACATGGGGTAAGCTTCTGGCAGCTTCTTGGAGAAGAACATACCTCTGTAGCCCCCCCACTACAAACCCAATACAGACTCAGAGAATTCAGATTCAAGGCACGGCTTCAAAAAGAAAAGTAGTAACTACAGAGTGCTAAAAAAAAATTGTTTTCTATCCTTTTCCTTTTATTTAATAAATCAAATATTGTTATGAAGAATCAGCAATCCTGTGACCCTCTGTGGGTTGAGGAACACAGAACCAAAATCAAATGCTCATCCTATGCAAGAGCTGCAGCCATGAAACTATCATTGGACATGGCTGTCTTGTCCTTTAATTTTGAATGAAAACTAACTGCAGCTCCCAGGTGTAGCACAGACCCTAATACACGCTCCTTGGCTATTTTAAACACAAGAGTGTCATTACTTTAGTCAATAAAGTTAAGACAAACTTATCAGTCAACTGGCACTTTGGGACAAGCACAGTAGCAAACTTTACTGGAAAGAAGTTTGTTTCAATAAAAATTTTCAGCACCAAAGCCATCTAATAAGGTCACTAATTGAATAAGGAATAATCATTTGATTTGTCCCAGAAAGACACTAACATTACAGACTTACAATTTTGTATAAGTACAGTCTCAGTATTAGTTTCCTCAAAATATTACTTTCTCCCTTACTACTTTATTACTATATTCAAGGAAGACAGAATTGTTTACCTCCTTTCTGACATGATCTACAGCTGAGTCATAGGCATGATTTGTAAAGGAAATGTTTCAGTCCTCATGCTAACTCGAAATTCACAGCAATGAGTTTTAAAAATATTTCCTTTTTTCTCATTACCAGTTTCCTGTTTATCCATCAGTGATCAGCCTCCTCAGGACCATTTATTGGATTACCTTTGTTCCTCTAATCTCTGTGAATTTTCAAACACTTTACAAGTGCATGTGATTAATAAATCATGGGAAGAAGGTAGGGGGTTTTGGTTTTCTTTGACAAAGTTAATAAAAGTAGTGAAATATTCCAGTGATTTCTCTTGATTTTCATTAATATTTCTGCTGTGTTTTAGTGTAAAGCAATTATCCCATTTCACATTGCCAATCTGCATTTTGAATGAGCCTAAAGATTTGATACTTTTGATCAGACTTTAACACACATCCTTCTTATCTGAAAATACTGTTAAAAACATCATTTGGATTATAAGCAAAGTTTTAATTTGTACAGCTCATGGCTGTCTGTGTCATAAATATGCACGTCTCTTCCCCAGCAAGACTTTTCTAAGCACATTTCATGGCACTTTTAATATGCCCTGGATTTGATTTGTTTTAAGGCATAATATAAATTTTTGCTGTGATAGAGGACAAAAAAAAATCCTTAATAAAAAATCTGGCTTAGTTACAAGGCTGCACTCCTCCTACAGAACCCTAAGTTTTATTAACTATCCAAATAACCTGTTATCATTGTTTATGCACAGAGCTCTCATTTTGTTCTGAGTATTGTATCTACCTTTTCTTGAAATATCTTCAAGTCTATGCATTTGCCCTCAGTTACTGGTGTGAATTCCTTCAGCACATAATGATAGTGTTTCACATTCTGAGCCATGAGCCCATGCTACCTGCCATGGAATACAAATGTGGACAAGGTGGTATTTTCATTATCCTAGGGTCAGTAGAATTTCAAGAGCTCCGAAATTACCTCTATCAGTGATGCAGGTGTCAACTTAGTTTTAATAAATCTTTGGAAACAGCCATGAGTTACTTCTAGGACATCTTTCCATTTCCGGAAATACATCATTCAGCTGCCAAACCCGCTATCAGTTTGTAGCAAATAGAATTTCATCCTTTAAATGCAAAGTCTCACTTCAGCTTCTGCATGCCATCACTCTGTGATAGCTAAAAGTGTGATTAACCTGAAGTTTAGCTGATATCAAGCCAAATGTATGCTATTCCACTTTAACTGGAACAAGGTCTTAAAAAATTGTATTTTCTGCAGCATATGCATAAGGAATGTTATATTTACCATACTTCTGATTATTCCAGCTCTCAATTGGCATTACATTGTGTAAGGAGATTTTGACAGTTTCTCAGTTTCCATTTATTCATTATTTTGGCTTTTAAAAAGCTGCCCAAAAACATCAAATCAAATAAAAAAGAAAATGAAGCTTCCCATTAAGAAGAGAATTAAAATATAGGAGAACATCTTGTTTGCTGATAATAAACTAATATTGTATTATGTATTCAGGCACAAATCTAACTCAAGTTAATGGGACAGCTATGGTATTTTAGTCAATGCTGACTTCAAATGACAAATTCTTTTTAGACCTAGTAGGTACACTAATTAATCCTGACAACACCTTGAGTGAAAAAAAAATATTAGTGTCCTGCTTTTGTAAATGTGAAACTGATATGTGTGGATATTAAATGGTTTTTCAGAAATGGTAGAGACAATATGAAATAAGATGAAATAAAATTCAGGATGGAGAATAACAAAATGGAAAAAAAAGAACATAGTCCTGAGTGTTACGTGTCAACCACCAGAGTATTTTACAAGCCTGATATGTCAAGTTGATGGAAATCAGGAGATATTTCTATTAACTTTAATGAATCCTTTTTATCTTAAGCTTTTTTTTTTCTCAAAAAGACAGTCTTTTGGTCTCCCTAAAAGTCCTAAAAGTGGGGGCAAACCTTAAGTAGTACTGTTGTCTAAACAAATCAGGTCTAAGTATAAATGAAATGAGTTTCTAATGTTCATTATGGTAAATAAAGAACTGTTTATGTTTGGTTTTCTGCTTTGCTAAGATTTTGGTGACTATTGTCATATTATACATTTCATTTATTTTCCAAACATTTTTCTTACTTCTGTCAAATAATTAATGACCAAGAAAATGGGATCTCTGGCAGTCATACAGTCCAACTTTCCTTAAAGTGGGAATATCACTTATAGATTGCATCAACTATAGTTTTGTTCAGTGAAAGCTTAAAAAGCCCTTTGGAAGGAAATTCAGTCTTCTCAAATAATATCGCACAAGAAGTCACATTAAACTCTGTTAAATTTCTTTATTGAAAATCAAAAAAGTTTCAAAAAATACACTATTTTCAATAATTTGTTGCAAAGTCTTTTGTAATTAAAAGGGGGAAAAATAAAAATTTGTGAACTTTGTTAATTTTTTCAGTGGAACATTGTATAAAATTAGTGCACGTGCTTTGACCTTGATTTTTGATATTAAATACTATTACAACTATCAGGGATATCAATAAGCATTAATATTAAAATTAATATATTTTCATATATTATTTATTATGTACTTCCTAATTACTGGCTTTAGGTTTTGGTGATTATTCTACCTCCACATTTACCTTACCACACATAATAATTGTTAGGACTTCTTTTTCCAGGGAAACATCTCAGTTTGGAATGGACAGAAGAGCATGTATTTAAGTTACCAGAGAGGTATTCCATGCTATCTTGCAAAGCTTTGCATATCTTTGTTTTACCTTCTCCATCCTTATCATGCCATTATTACAGATTGTGCAGTAGTGTGTGTCAGGTTTTATTTGCCTTCTCTCTCTTTCTCTCTGAAGACTGCGATGTGTTAAACACCTCTAAACAATCATTACCATTTTGTTAAAAATATCACTTAAGCCAGCATTCAGCTTCATGAATTAGGCTAAACTGGCTACAGTATTTCAGTGTTTTCTTATATAAAAGTACACTTTGCTTTGTAACGAAAAGCATTAATAAACTTTTTACTGCGTTTCTCTAGCATAATTTAATTACTTAGCAGCAATACCACTATTTTTATTGCTATATTGCTATAGACTGTCTAATGTCACAAAGGGCAGACTGCAGACTGCATGTGGTCTATGAAAAATTTTAAGTAGCTTACAAAGCCAGTTCTCAGCAGTGGTCCCTTTTGGCCAGAACCAGTTGATTGTTATCGTTGTGATAATTAGAGGACCCTTTTCAGCTCAGCTGCAATGCACAGCTGTTCAGGTCCAAAAGCTGCAGGAGCTGCCAATCACTCTGAACCTGGGACTGTCCCTTGTCAGGGAATTTGTCAGATGGGAAAGACCCTGCTTCACACTCCACAACATGCTCTTCCGCCCTTCCAGTTCAACCTACAAAGTGGCCAAAGGCTTTTGAAATTATTATTTCAGCAATTTGAAGCTTCTGGAGCCATAGATTAATAAAATTTGGACTCTAGGGACATCAAAGCAAATGTACTCACAATATTAAGGATATGGAGAATTGCAATTATGAGGTATTCAAAGTCTAAACAGCTATGATGTGAAAAAAAGAAATATAAAAAATATGGAACACTGAAACTTAAGTACATTAACTACTCAGATAATGTTGTGAAGTCAGTTGTGTATGTATGGATTTTATGACATTTGATATTAGTTTATGGTAAAGAATTGCAAAAAAGAAAGTTCTGTATGTATGAAGTTAATGGTTTGGAGTTCTAACTTAGTGGGGCTTTTAAAATTACTTTTTAAGGAAACTTACCATTTGTCTCAAGACATAATAAAGTAGTTATAGATATCACCCAGAGAAAGGTAAAGATACTGCCAAATTTTGTTGAATTCTTCTTCCCTATTTGTTTTAACTGAGAGAAGAGTTATACACAGTGTAATAAATTAGCTGTGCTTTTAATCAGAGCTTGAATGTTTGTGAGTCCCAGATATGAACTACTATAATATATACAGTTTTATAGTTTTGACCTTTACTGTAAAGTACTGACTATCAAGAACTGCAATAGTAAAATATTAGTATTTTTCTGTTTCATTAACTGGAAAATATAGGAGACCTATGCTGAGAGTAAAATAATGTATCTATAAATTCTAAAAAATAGCCAACAAAGACTTGGAAGACTTACGTATGACTGTCAATATCTCAGTTGAAAGACAAAGGGTTGTTCAAATCCTGTTAAGGTTGTACTTACTAAAATTTGAGTGTGCCCATCAAGGCAATTACAGATTAATCCCTTCTATTTCTGTGAAGAAAAGATATATCAGATTAGAACATTTCATATGGAAAGAAGCCAAGCAAGAATATAATCTCTGAGACCATTTAAATAGGTAATATCTGTACTATGTTCAAAGGAATTAACTGGTTGTTTAACCAATAAAGTCTGCCTGAAATTTCCATCCAATGTCCTTTATGAATTCCCCAAGATGTTGAAGAAACTGGTTCCTCTGGAATCCATATGGAATCGAAGGCAACATTACCCTTGTGTCCTAGTTAGAACAGCTGGGACCAGTCCATCACTGTATGGGTGTAACCCAAAACTGTGTATTCTATAGCCTTCCATGCCATTTCCCAGAAACTGTTGTCAATACACTATTTGCACCCTCTGCCCAGAGCAGCCTGACTCATCAGGCTATAAACTAGGTGTTAAGAGGCCTGCGAGATAGAAGGGTGTTTTTGTCCTCACCACCATTGAGGAACCCCCGCCTTGAGGGAAGTACTGGACATTCCTGCCTGAACTGGAGGATATATAATCTTGGAGTCTTGGGACTTTTTTAACCACTCGTAGGATCCAGAGGAAGACTGCAGACCACCACTCTCAACCAGACTGCAGACCACCATTCTCGACTGGACTGCAACCACCACTTTTCAACCGGACTGCAACCACCATTCTTGACCGGACTGCAACAGCACTCTCACCAACAGGTTTTCCCCTCTCCTTTTCCTTTGGACTCAGGGGGGCCAAAGAACACCACTCTGTTCATTCCCCAGGGTGCTGGGTTATACATTTGGGCTTTGTGGGTTAAAACCAATTGTTTGTCTGCATAATCATACTTATTGTATTATTTTATTAAATTGTTATTCTGACTTATAATCTCTCTTTTGAGTTGAGTTCATTTCCCCCTGCTGGTTTACCTTTAAACCAGTACACCTTGTAATGTGATCTAGACTGATCATTTACGATCTCCCACATGGCAGAGTATGAATTGCAACTGGATCTAGTGTAACAATTATCCCATACAGTATGAAATAGTTTTAGCAAACTGCAATGCATCTGTATCTTTACCTTTATGGTGGGATGACCTTGGCTAGCTACCAGACTCCCAACAAACCTGCTCTATCACTCCCATCCTGAGCAGAACAGGGGAGAGAGAAAATATCATGAAAGTTTCATGGGTTGAGAAAAATCAGGGAGAGATCACTCAGAAATTACTCTCACAGGCAAAACAGATTCGACTTGAGGAAATTAGATTAATTTCTTGCCAATCTAAATCAGAATAGGGTAATGAGAAATAAAACTAAATCTTAGGACACCTTCCCTCTACCCTACACGTTTCTTTCCAGCCTTGACTTTACTTCAAACTTCTCCCCCTCTCCCCCCAACCAGCAGTGCAGAAGGCTGTTGTTAGTTCATCACACATTGTCTCTGCCTTTCCTTCCTCCTCAGGAGGAGTATCTTCATACTCTTCTTCTGCTACAGTGTGGGGTCCCTCTCACAGCACTCAGTCCTCCATGAACTTCTCCAATGTGAGTTCTTCCCACAGGCTGCAGTTCTTCATGAACTGCTCAAGTGGGCCTTTCCCATGGGTTTCAGTCCTTCAGGAAGAGCCTTCTCCATTGTGGGTCCCCCTAGTGGGGTCACAAGTCCTGCCAGTAAACCTGCTTCAGCATGGGCTTTTCTCTCCATGGGATCACAGGTCCTACAGTAGCCTGCTCCAGTGTGGGCTTCCACAGGGTCACATGTTCCTTCAGGGCCTGCTCCTACATGGTGTTCTTCATGGACTGCGAAACGGGTATCTGCTCCGCTGTGGACCTCCATTGTCTGCATGGGCTCCATGGGCTGCAGAGGAATCTGCTCCTGTGCCTGGAGCACATCCTCCTCCTCCTTCTTCACTGACTGTGTGTTTGCAGAGTTGTTACTTATATTTTAAATCCCCTCTCTTGCTACTGTTGCACAGCATTTTTTTTCCCCTTTTTAAATCTGTCATTCCAGAGGTTCTACCACAGCTGCTGATGGGATCAGCTTTCGTAAGTGGCTGGTCCTTCTTGTTGCTGGCTGGCATTGGCTCTGTCAGACATAGGGGAAGCTCCTGTCATCTCACAAAAGCCACCCTTGCAGCTCCACTGCCACAAAAACCTTGCCACATTAGCCCAATACAACCTTGAAGAGTGACTAGTGTTGTTGATAGCTGAAGATGAGAAGGACATTCTTTTATATGATTTGGCATGAGGCACTACAGTCTCAGGGGCCCAAGAAAACTGGTTAATATTCAAAGATCACCTCATCCAAGCTCAACAGCAGTCCATCCCAAAGAGGATGTCAGACAAAAATATCAGGTGGCCTAGATGTATGAACTACACTCAAACAAAAAAAAAGAAAGTATGAATAAGATGAAAGCAGGGACAGATAACCTGGGAGGAATACAGAGAAACTATCTGACCATTCAAATATGCAGTTAGGAAGGCCAATGCTCAACTGCAATTGAATATGCCCAGGGCTGTCAAAGATAATAATGAAAGGCTTTTATAAGAACAAAGGAGACAAAAAGAAGAATAGGGAAAATATGGGCCTATTGGTCAATGGAATGGGGGACCTGGCTACACAAGACATGGAAAAGGCTGGGTTACTAAGTGCCTTCTTCATCTCAGTCTACTAACCTTCAGACCAGGGAAAGGTTGGATCAAGGAAGAGGATCAGGTTACAGAATATCTAAGCAAAGTGGATATACATAATTCCACAGGAACTGATGGGATGCACCCATTCTTGATAGCTTTTGCTTGATCATGCCAACTGGGAGAAGTGTTTGAGGACTGCAGAAGAGTAAATGTCACTTCTATCCTCAAAAAGAATAAGAAGAAGCGCCAAGGGAACTACAGGCAGGTCAACCTTACCTCAGTCCCTGGGAAGATGATGCAGCAACTAATCCTGGAAAACATTTCCAGCCACATTAAGGACAAGAAAATCATCAGTTGTAGATAGAATTTGTTTCACCAAGGAGAAGTCATTCTTGATCAACCAGACAACCTCATATGATGAAATGATAGGCTTGATAGCCGAAAGGAGATCAGTGGCTACTGCCTACACAGATTACAGTAAGGCTTTCAACACTGCCTCCTGTAAGTTCCTCATCGAGAAGCCAAGGAAATATGGCCTGGATGAGGAGACAGTGAGGTGGACTGAAAACTGGCTGAATTGCTGGGCCCAGAGTTGGCGATCAGGATAACGAAATCTAGTCAGAGGTGAACCAGTGATGTACCCCAGGGGTACATACTTGCTCCAGTCCCATTTAACATCTTCACCGATGAGCTAGCTGAATGATGGGGCACAGTGTACCCTCAGTAGTTTGTTCATGATTTCCTTTGCTCTGCTGTAGCATGCAAAACTGGGAAGAGTGGTGGATACACCAGGGTGCTGTGCTGCCATTCAGAAGGACTTTGACGGGATGGAGAAATTGTCTAACAGAAAACACATGAAATTCAACAAGGAAAGTGCAAAACTCTGCATCTGGGGAAGAACAATCCCAATCAATGAATATATTTTCGGGGATGCCCAATTAGAAAGTAGCTGCTGGACACCAAATTGAACATGAGCCAGCATTGGGTCCTCGATACAAAGAAGGCTGATGATTACCTGGGCTGCATTAGCAGTGTTGCCAGCAGATGGAGGGAGATGATCCTTCCTCTTTACTCAGTGCCGGTGATCCCACTCCTGGAGCACTGTATCCAGTTCTGGCCTACACAGTACAAGAGAGACATGGGCATACTGGACACAGTCCAACGAAGGGCCTTGAAAAAGATGAAGGGACTGGATTATCTCTTCTATGTAAAAGGCTGAGAGACTGTTCAGCCTAGAGCAAAGAAGGCTTAGAGGGAGTTAATCAGTGTGTATAAATGCTTAAAAAAAAGGTCTAAAGAAGACAGAGTAGGGTCTTTTCAGCAGTCCCTGGTGACAGGACCAGAGTAAGTGGGCACAAACTGTAACACAGGAGGTTCCCCCATAATAACAGAAGACCATTCCCTAGAGATCCCTTGCAACCTCAACCATTGTTTTATTCTGTGATTCATCCTTTTTATCTAAATAAACAAGGATAAGTATCCTGAATTGGTTAGGTAACTGTGTCACCAGGATACAGAGCCTCCTTCATTTAATAACCTCACTTTCTAATTAGTCAATTTTGTAATCTTTATGGTCAGGTGAAATGATGCCCAGCTACGGTTGCCTAAATAGGGAGTATTGAGATAATTAGCTCAGAATCTCCATCCTTTTATTTTTATTTATTTTAACTAAGAGCACTTGCACAGCTTACATATTTTGTATGCAAGAGAAGGAAATATGATAACTGAATTTATTATCTGTTATTAATTTGTTGTCTGCCTAAAAGTTCATGTTTTCTATATCATTACAAATTAGCTATGATATTCTTATAGTTCCATTGCAATTGGAGGAGAAATTTCAGACTCTGTAAGGGATAACAGTTATCTTTACTTTCAGAGCAGCTAGCACACAGCCATTGCAGCATAGACTTCGATGCACAGTGCATTTTGAAGCTTGAGTTTAAGCCAGTGGCAAGACAGTTTCATCTTGGAGGGTCCCTGAACTAGTTAAAGGAAAAGTAACTGAGGCATGTTTGACCCCGTTTCATATTCATGTCTCTGACTGCTATGTAGCTGTGCCCATACAGAATTATGGAACTAGTTTGTATCATCCTTACCATCTACAATAATTTCCAAATGTAGCTCAGCAGATTGCTTTCTGTATTTACAAACATTTTTTATTTTCTGCTTGTTGTCTCTCTATTTCTGTCCTTTGATGTGCTAGAATTCCATGGAAATTACATGAAAAAAGTATGGCTACTCCGTTGTCTAGTAAAAAGAAAATGTTGAAAGTTTAAAAGTTGTCATAGCATGGTCATCTGCTTATTTTATATAAATGCTTATTATTGTCAGGAAATCATTTTAATTTTAATGAAGAATTTAGATCTTTTTTTTCTCTGCCATTTAATAGACAAAAAACCCAGACCAACAAAGAATTTAAGAAACAACACCTACTTCAGATAACCAAATAGTTTTAAAAATGAAGAATTTAATCCTGATGGAAGAAGTTAATGCATGTGAATAGATTATCTGCTTTAAGGCTGCTAAATCCTATATAATGTGTTCGGCAAATAGATCTCAAATGCAATACAAACCAAGAGAGCTACTGCACTGGCAGAAAATCATTCTTTGGAGTTTGTAACATCTCCAAGCTTTAGCAGATCCCATCTGCCAGACAAATGCAACCAATACATTTGTTGTATATGACAAGTACAAATCTTCAGGTGGATCACACCTCTAATTTGCTGCTGAGCAACAACAGAATGTTGTGGCAGGAAATTTCACGATAGCTTGAATTTCAAATTGGTATTAAGGTTGGAAAGATTTTAGGGCCTCAAAGATATTATTTTAGAGGTGAATTTATGTTCTGGAATACAGACACTTTACTGTATGATTTAATGTTGATTGTCTAACCTTGTGATGTGACTGGCAGAGCGAGGCAGGAGTGCTGTAATTCTCAGGCACTACAGAAGACATGGTGTTATCCAAATCCCAATGGAACTCCACTGAATTGATGAAATGACCGGGAAGGCCTAATTAAAGCTGTTCAGCTCAAATGTATTGATGTATTACATCTATTATGGTTTGGTTCAATAGGTCTACCCTATGAATGCTGGCAAGCCTGTACAGCAAACTAAACAAATTGCATAAATAATGCTGGAAGATAAAGAGACACCCATGGAATTAAAGCTGAATCATGCAAAATGTAACAGGCTGCCCTGTGAGCTTATTTTCACATAATATTATATAAAAAATATTGCTTATATCTTATCAAGTCAGAAAAGAGTCAAGCGCTAAGATTGAAAATTATTATGTATTTAGCAAGCACAATATTTTTGATTCCGTCATGCAATATGTGATTCCTAAAAATTAAAAGGTTCTTCAGATATTACTTCCTTTCCTATAATTAAAATATTTCTGAATATATCCATTATAATGAACAGGAATTCTCATGGTGATTCATTTATGTCTGAGTTCTGTGGGCAATAAGGTGTTAAAATCTTATATTTTTTTAACTATTTCAGCAGGATTATGTGATTTCAAACTGATTTATATTTAAGTTGCACCGTTTTAGCAGAAAGCTGATATAGAAAATTATTTCGCATTTTCTGCTGGTGAGTCATGCATTCAACAAAATATATAGAATGAGAAAGACCAGTACTATTCACAAAATGAAACTGAAATCTTTTGCTTGTCTTTATATACAAGAAGATGGATAAACCTCATCAAAACTTTTCAACTATCAAACTTTGATTTAATACTTAAACTTCTAGAAATGTTAAAACATTTCTGCTTACTGTTTAAAATAAACATGAGAAATTGTTTTCGTCTTTGTAATTTGGCAATGTACAGAAAAAGGAAAATATTTTTTAAAAAAACAGTAAGCTTGAAAATGAGAAAAAACCCCTTTCATTTCAAAGAGATCAGACCAACTGTGATATTTTCAAACTTAATTTTTGTATTTGCTAATTTAAGAAGTTTATATATGAAAGTTTTGCTTCAACCTAAATCAAATTTTTCTTAATTTTTTCTTTTTGAACGTAAAATTGAAAAATTCATGATCTGCCTAGCTCTTCTGTACAGTACATTATAGAATTCTATGTATTAACAACTATAGCTAATCTTGGTGAATTTGTAAGTCTCTTTTAAAGACAGGATGCATGAATATACCTGCATGAATAAAATTAATAAAAGGTATGATGATTTTTTTCCCTTTTCCTGAGGCATTGATTTCTTCTTTCAAAGGAACACGTCCCAGATATTTAATATCTTAAGTCTTTTAGGGTCTCCTGGAGAAACCGGCTGCTCCTGGCTTGAATGGGTGTACTTTTCACTGGATAAAAAACTGGTGGGATGGCCCAGCCCAAAGAGCAGTGGTGAATGGAGTTACATCCAGCTGGTGGCCAATCACAAGTGGTGTTCTTCAGAGCTCAGTGTCAGGGTCAGTTCTGTCTAATATCTTTATCAACATTCTGGATGAGGAGATTGAGTGCAACCCCAGATGGTTAGCAGATGACACCGAGTTGAGTGGGAGTGCTGATCTCTGGAGGGCAGGAAAGGTCTGCAGAGTGATCTGGACAGGATGAATCGATGGGCTGAAACCAATGATAGGAGGTTCAACAAGATCAAGTGCCAGGTCACAACACTTGGGTCACTGCAACACCATGCAAAGCTACAAACTTGGGGCAAAATATCTGGAAAGATGCCCAGTGGAAAAGATCCTGGGGGTGCTGGTCGACAGCGGCTGAACATGAGCCAGCAGTGTGCCCCGGTGGCCAAGAAGGCCGATGGCACACTGACTTGTATCCAAAACAGTGTAGCCAGCATGATGAGGGTCTGATAAGAAAGAGACAAATTTTACTGTTGGACACAAAATAGCTAAACAGGATTTCTGAAAGTATAGGCTGATGAGAAACTTATCGAAAATATGCCTATAGAATACACAAGGAAAATTTTTAACTATTATATTGAAAGAGACTTTTGGTTGATAGTGAATAGTCATGCCCCTTTGCAGATATTGCTACATATGCTCAGTGTTTGAGCTGTATATTTTTCAAAGAAAGGACACCTCTTACGTATGTCTTCAGTTTTAAGCAAAAGAGCTGTTCTGAGCCTTCGTGTAGAAACATCCTGTCACTCAAATTTAAAATAATTCTTTCTTTGTGGAATACCAGATCCACCTCTTTATAAGCCGATAGGAGCCTTTATCCTTTCTTTTTGTTTTTTTAATGATTCACTCAAGATGAAATTTCTTCTACAAAAAAAGTCTTTTTGTTTTTTAGTAGGCTCTGGTAACTTATAACATTTCAGTATGTCTTTATAATCATGACAAAGACTTTCAAAAGAGGCTAGCAATTTGGAGTGCCTCAACATCTGAATACCCAAGCAAATGTATTTAAAGAAACTGCTTTTCAGCTGAGATTGCTTGGAATCTACTACTGCACTACTCAGTACACTACTGCACTACTCAGTGAGAGTCCTGTCTGTGTCATGAATGGAAATAAATCCTCACTTTTTTTTTTCAAATTCTTCTAAAAAACATTTACTCTTTGACACAACTTAATGAATCAGTTCTTCATTCAGCTGCTCATGTGGAATTTTTGTATTGAAGTTCCCTAAATGGCTCAGTAGGAGTCAGGACTCTTAGAATTACACACATAATTATTAATAAAACTGATTAGCAATTTTTTAGTTCTATTAGCTGGATGCTATAATTGTATTTGTATCAATATTCAAGCTGTGCCAGTTTTGAACAATCCTACCTCCAGCTGAGATCACAGAAAATGATGCACAACCTCGAGCTAATATATTCTTCATCTCCATATCAAATACAATGACACTACAGTACACACTAATGTAAAATTACTCAATAACATTTTGAAAGGTACCATCTGCCTTTCCTTTAAACCTTTCAAGATATACTGGTACAGAAGCGTGACAGGGAAGGAAGAGGAGAGAAAAGCCGAAACTAGAATTTCATTTTATTCAAAAGGTCTTTTTCAAATTTCAGTCAGAGGGTTTTTGTGCTTCTAGTCTTGACTAAAGAAGCCACTCACCACATGACCCAAATTTAATTCAAGCTATTCCTTCAAGCTCTAATCAATGTCACTTGGAGGGGTTTTGCTGTGATGTTGTTTATATATTCAGTTTGAACTATTTTTCACTTCAGTGTAATAATGCTTCAGAAATAGGGCTGTTTATGAACATCATAGCTGTCACCTGTCATGGAAAAACTGCTTCCAAAGTGTGGCAAATTAGATTAACATTTATGTTTATTCACACTTATTAGACCCTCATAAACTAACCAGAAAGCTGTTTCCTTGTGTGTTTCTCCTTCACAAAACATGAGTCAGAAGGTCACTCTCATTGCCCAGTTGCTTAGCTCATTCCCTAAGGATCCTCTTCAAAATGGGGAAATAAAACTTCTCTCTATCATGTGGAATAAACCACCAATGCACCATGTAAATGTCTGATAGGAATGTCTTTCAAATAACCACAGTTGCACAGAGAATGTCCATTTTATATTGACAGTGATCTGGCAATGATCTGAACAAGGATTAACCTTGCTTTGACAATGTTTTCTTTGGTCTTATTTGCATTACAGGTCAGCAACTGAATGATACCTGTCAAACTGTATACAATCACATCTCAGTAAACAATGATTTCTGCATGCCAGGCTTTGCTTGACAGCATTTTTGTCTGACAAATGCTAGCAGCAAAAAGCCAATTAACTGCTTCCACCCACTGTTCTTATATAATTCTCTGTATCTTTCCTTTCTGAGGTTATGGGGAACAGCAGGGACACAAGATATTTGTTCTAGTTTTGTCACAGGCTTCACATTACTGTAGATTAGAGTCTTCTCAGTCACATTACATGGCACAATGCAACCTAAGACATTAGAACGTGCCATGGATTCATCTTTGCTGAAGAAATATAAGGTGACATCATGGTAATTTTTTTTATTTATTGGAATAGGCAGCCACTTCTGCATGATGCAAAACTGAAATACAAAAGTAAATTAGAAAACGGAACCAACACCTCTGAGCTTTCAACAGCTGTGCTATGGATTTTTCTTATATTATAAAGACACTTCATGCCAGACTAACCACGAGAAATTATGGCTGCCTAGTCATGGGTGCTTCTATAAGTCTCACTTTCATTAACAGGCAATGTGTGCCTTTGGCTTACAGTAAACCCATGTGGGGAACAATTACATCCCTGTCATATTGGTACACCAAAGAACTTAGAGAATACATGTGAACAGCCAACAATTTCTCGAGAGGTTCAGGTAACTTACTGAAATACTTAACACTAACTCTTACATTGCATATTTATTTCATCCTTTAAAATCTCATTCCCCACAGCAAATACATTGAGGTATATTAGTGAGTGGCTGAAACCAGAACTGTTTATTCTACCAAATAATCCTATGGATTTTACTGCAGTGGGATTCAGCCCTGCACCATCCATGATTAACATTCGACTCTGCCAAAAAAACCCCCCAACAAAACCCAGTTACCAAAGCTAATCAAAGTCTAATCTTTTGCAGCTTTTCCTTCAGTCCCAAGTCATCAAAAGCAAATGTTAAAATAGATAAAATGATTAAAGCTATTTTAGAACAAGGCAGGTGGACCTGTGTTTCATGTAATTTTATATAAAGTTGTGGTCCATTTAATTTATCTTCACAAAACTTCTCATTGCACTGAACAATGCTGTAACCCAAAGTTAATTCCCCTGAAACCAATGGCATAGATTGCTGTTTGAACTTTGATCTTTTTCAGATACAGACTTGTTTGATATTTATTGATAAATATTTTTGTTAAAATTGGATTTTGTGAATCAGATGCTTTCTACTCACTGAAATGTGTTAGTGAGAATGGTATAACAGACTCCAGAGATTTATTTGGTTATTTGATTTCAGAGATACCTACTGCACTTTGAAAGGCCCTTAACTATCCATTGTGATCTCCAGCTGCTGCTCCAGGAATTCAGGAATCTCAATGCCAGCCTTGTATAGGTATCTTATACCTTTATATGGATATTCTGTACATCCTGTGTCTTAATCAGCAGCTCTGTGCGTTTCTCAGATACCTTAGCACTTCTCAGATAGGTCAAGAAAGACACTTGTGTTTTAGCAGATGATTCAAGTTGTATGTTTCCATTGCTTATGCTGGGAATTTGCATACACGGCTCACATATTGATACATGAAATGTGTGTGGATATCTGAATTTGGCTCTAAACCATATTCATCTGTACTGTAAAAGGTATTCTTGTTAAGACTATTATGAAGATTTCTAAGACTGGATGAGGAATGAAATACTGCCTTCACAGCAGGAACTGTGGTATTGAGGTAGGGTGACTCAATCAATTCAGTCAAGCTTATGTAGTTTCATTTAGATATGTTACTGTTGTGATTTAGGAATGGTATTCCCCAATTAGTGTTCCCACTGAAGCACTTCAAACCATGTGCTGTGCTGTTCACTCATCACCCTCTCCTCGTTCCCCTCCCCCTGCAGCAGGCTGGAGGGGAGAATTGGAGGCAAAAAAGGTGAAGGTTATGGGTTAAGAACAATTTACTAGAAACAGCACTGAAATAAGAAATGAACATTAACAGCAACAATATTAATAACAGAATATACAAGTGAGGTGAATGATTCACATGCAAATGCTCATCATGCTGAACCTGGCAAGCCCCTGATCTCTCCGCTATGCTAATTGACCAGAGGGGAACTCTTCCTTCTGTCCCCTGTGCATGAAGAGTTTTAGAGTAACCTCAGGGTTCTAGCCATGCCCCTCCTACTTACTGCAAAAATTAACCCTGTCCTGCCTGGAACCAGGACAGTTGATAGCACTAATTCTTACTTCCTTCCAAAATTATTTGGGCCTTGACTTAGTAGAACATATAACATCTCTTGGTTAATATTTGTCCTGGTTTCATCTTCTTCTTAGTAGCTGGTACAGTGGTGTGTTTGAAGAGTAATGTTGAAAACACACTGATGCTTTAGTTGTTGCTAAGTACTGCTTATTCCAAGTCAAGGACTTTTCAAGTTCTCAGGCTCTGCCAGTGAGCAGGTGCACATGAAGCTGACAGGGAACACAGCTGGGACAGTTGACCCAAAGTGACCTGGAGGATATTCCATTCCACAGAATGTCATTTTCAGTGTATAAATTGGGGGGAGTTGGCTGTGAGGGGTTTGATCATTGCTTGCAGACAGGCTGTGCTTTAATCAATGAGTGGTGAGCAATTGCATTCTGCATCACTTATTTCTCTTGTGTTTTATTCCCCTTTCTCTCTCATTTTATTATTATTAATTTTTTTTTCATTGTTAAACTATTCTCATCTCAAACCATGAGTTTTACTTTTTTACCTATTCTCCTCCTGTTGTGAGGAGTTAACAAGCAGCTGCATAGTATTTGCTGGCTGCCTGGGGTTAAACCACGACAATATTTTACCTGTGATTCAATTCAATGCATAATTCAGGACTTTTTGATCAGATTAATCTCACCCAACTGGTTACAGATTCAGACAACTAAAGGTGTATATGTATTCATGGTGTACAGTGCTATGTAATACAAATAATTTGGTGTGTAAAGTCCAATTATAGAATCACAGAATCCTTTAGCTTGGAAGAAGCTTCTAGGTTCATGGTGTCCAACCATTAACCTAACACTGCCAAGTCCACCACTAAACTATGTCATTAGTACCACATATACACATAAGGAGATGTGACTTCTTACAGTCAAGGGCAGTCTAAAACTTCATTTAATTACCTGGAACATGGACATCTAAAGTCAACTGAGTTTTCCTAAGTTACCCAGCCAGGCTATCAACTGGCTCTTGGAAAGATCAGAAGTCTTCTGTATATTCTGGGCCTCATGAGCAGGTAATTTATAGATACCTCAGCTATCCTTGGATATATCCAATGGCACTAGGTCCTTATGTGTGAGCAACAGAGTAAATAATCAGTTGAAAAAAAGAAGAAATCTGCAGAGGTAACTAAACTCTTCTATTTTACAGTGGGATTAATTACCCCTTGAAGCGTCTCTCTTTCTCTGGATCTATGGCAAGCATGAACACCTAACTTAGTCTTAGATGGGAAAGCTCAAGTGATCTGAATCTTTCCCTTACATAGTGTAACATAACAAATCAATTGTCTTCGTGCCAGCATTTTTTTTCTCTCAGTAGGAAGGATTTTGTTTTAAATTATTATAGCAATTCATGAATAACCATTAGTACCATCTGGCAAGTTTTCAAGATGACTTGTTTTACTACAAAATCCATGCACTGGCTTTGATACAGTGACCTGCACAGTGTTGTTTTTGACCTAGTTTAACTGAGCAGAAACAGTACTAGAAATTGCATTACTCATTTACCTGAGAAAGCATTTTATAAGGTGAGACAAGATAATAACATAATAATGTTTAATAACAATCTGAGGTTTGGTGCGTTAGAAATAATAATAAAAAAAATCTTCTCTGACTCTAATTTAAACTCTTACATGGTATGAATTACTTCATTTTATTGCAAAGGTGATTTATAGAACTTCAAAACTTGAGTAGATAAGCAATTTTCTGTAAATATCAGTGCCCTAAACTTCCAATCAGCATTTTTTTCAATGACAAATCATACTGTAGAAAGAACTGAACCCTGATATGATGAACTTAAGTAATTTTTTAATAACAAAAATAATTAACTTTTTTTAGTAATACAGTATATGCTAATGAACATGTGATCCATCCAGCGTTAAACTCACTGGTACACCTCTTTGAATAGGTCAGGCAAGATCCAGGAGTTTAAGAGAGAAATCGTATTTTATTACTGTCTTCAGGAAGGTCTCATGCACGGATGCTTTAGTTCGTCTGAACAGAAGAAAGACTTCTGGAATCTTTAGATCCATCCTCTAGACTCTTTTAGGATGACCGAGCTGTGATTCATCATATTTACTACAGTGTTAATGTGCCTGTTCCACTTCAGGGATGAGATACTACAGCAAGTTCCACTGTGTTCAGTGGGAGGTTTTGGTACAGCTACACGCAAATACTGCATGAGAGTAAACCTTAATGTATACCCTTTGCAACTGTTACAACAAATCAAAATTAATTGTGCTCATTTATTTTTAAATAAAAAGCATGGAGCATGAGTGTTCAGTTAGTGTTGTAGAAAGCCACCATAGTAAGGATATAGAGACTTTCTGTAGAGTGCATTAGTAATAAAATGACCAGTCTGGATCAAATAAAGCCCTCAGCTATGCTTCATACTTAATTACACTCAAAGTGGTTCAAAGCTATTTGCTATCTGTGTCTACTCTAATTTCTAAACTGATGTTCATAAGGCTGACGGAATGTTAATAAACAGCTCACACTGCTGATCAGGATGACCAGCAGCAGCACCAGAAACTAAAAGAGTTTTTTTTTTTGTATTTCACTTTCACTGATGGCAATTAGCTGGTGCATGGCTTAGCTGTCAAACAGCATAAGTCCTTTCAGCACACTTGCAGCAGAATGGGAACAATGCGACTTGGAAGAAACTGGCTGACATAAGGTGGAATTGTCCGTGAAAGGGAAGAGGTCATTATTGGCTAGTTTTGTTAGACGTCTCCAGAAGAGAAAGGAAAGCATCATTCTCTGCATGGATCCTTACAGCTCTCTGGAATGTAAAGCCGCTGATGATGACAAGATGCCATCTGTTGAGAAGCTATTCTGGAAGAAAACCAGAGCTGATGGAGGATTTCACTGCACTGCAGTGAGCAAATGGCACATTTGGTACATCAGGGGCTTGAGCATGTCTGCAGGCTAACATGCCCTTACACACACTGGCTTTCTGACTCTAATAGATAACAAGAGTGGGGAATCTATAATTATTTTGGGAATTCCATCGTTTATTCTAAAAAATAAATAGCTGAGTTAAATTAATGATCTCCACTTCTAATATTTTCCAGGAACAACATGTTTTTTCAGCTGGGAGATCACAGGCCTCTCTGTTAGGGGTAGTTGATTTGATATTTATTTCATGTGAAAAAAAATCATCACACTGGCTAGACAACCAATATCTTATGCATTCACAGACTCATAGAATCATAGAATGTTAAGGGGTTTGAATGGACCTTAAAGATCACTTAGTCCCAATCTCCCCTGCCATGTGCAGGGACATCTACCACTAGACCAGGTTGCTCAAGGCCTTATCCACCCTGACTTTGAACTCTGCCAGCGTTGGGACATCCACAACTATTCCTTTTGGATACATTTCTGTTTAATTTTCTTATAAACACACCAAACTTTCAATATCAAATCCCAAGCAAATCTATTTTATTAATATGAAACTCGAAAAATGTCAGATAAATGAAATATGCTTGCCCAAACAAGTTGATAGTTTGTAGATATATCTGCATATCACTTATTTTACCCTACAAAACATCCAGTTATGTCTTCAGTCTTGGATTATTTAAGGAAAATAACATTCAATAAAATTTCAATTCTTCTACTCCTTGTATTATAAATAGGAATTAAAGTAACCTGTATTTTCTAGAGAAGAAAACAAACAAGCAAACAAAACAACCTTAAACCCGTATGTAGAGTGTCCTAAAGAGCTTTTCATTAGGGTAGGTTTTGTATTTAAAATATTCTGTAGACAGAAGAATAATGACAGTAGTGTAACATAAGCCTTGATGCTATGAATATGACTGTGACTGGATGCTCTCTGCAACTGATTTTTTAAAGTCCTCTTAAGTTTGAATTGCACAGTACTAATACATAATAGTATCACTAATAGTTTAAAGTTATGTGTTAATCCAGACAGGCTAGAATAGTTCTGAACTGGAGTTGTCTTTGTACTTTGACAGATCTTTATAAACTTTCCACTGCTTGCTTTGAGGATACCCTTTCCATGTCTGAGTTTGCTAGTTTGTTTAGGGATCACAGCTTCAAGAAATTCTGTAATAATATTATCAAATCTTAGACCTCTCAGCATCAGCCAAGGTTGTTAATAATGATCTCAGCAGACTACAGTAAATCATGATCTATGCTGTATTTCTCTCTGTATTGGGTTAAGATTGTCAATTAGGGCTCTGACCTGCTCCATATTGAACTCAAACGAAACATTGTCCATAGCTACAGCGTGACAGGAATTCCCAGAGATCAACTGTGCAAATTACTGATTGTATATGGAGATAATTAGACTGAGTTCTCAACTGGATTCAAATATTATAGCTCCAGTCTCCCATTGAGATATACTGCTTTTCAAAAACTGAGGTTATAACCACAGACATCTGTTCATTAAAGCGTTATATGGAACTTTTCAATTATGATCTAACCTGATGTCACTTGACGTTTTCTTCCATTTTATTCCTTTCATAAACCTGGAAGACTCATTCCATTGTCCAATAGTTCCTTGCTTTAATATTGACTCTGTTGAGTTGTCTGGGCACACTCACTGGCATCCTGTTCCAGGGTCTGATGAATTGTCTTTAAGCATAATTTGCACCTAGCTAGGAAAAGTAAGTGATGATATGCCATTTTGTTGACTTGTTGTTAAGTACATATATTATGGCAGGAAAAAAAAAAATCAGTTCATTATTTTGCATGCTTCTGTCTTGTGAAGGGCTTGGGAAGATATATATGTGTTCCATACTTATTCTAAATCTAATGACTTGAGTATTTTAATATTGAATTTATCCTCAAATAAAGTGCAGAGGACTAGCTCTGATTCTTTCCTAAATCTGGAGGAAGTTTACTTTGAAATGTATTCTTTATTTCCTTTCTGGTAATAGTGGTAATAATAATAATAATAGAAGCAACAACAACATCATCAACCAAAGAAACAGACAAAATCCTAATTTTCAATTATCCCTTGAGGCATATAATAGTCTATATAATTCTCTTCTGGAGACACGCAAATAAAGACAACAGACGAGGGAACAGAACAAGAAGGAGAAAGGAAAGGGGGATAAGAAGAAGGAATGTAAAGAGGGAGTAAAGTTGGAAAAGGAGATAATAGGGTTAAAGTCCATGCACAAAGATGAAACCAATAAAGCTATGCCATTTTATATGACAACTGGGATGGGATCTTCTGTACATGAGTTTTGGATTTTCAGTATGAAACAGAAATGTCAAAAAAAACAGACAAAGAGATCTGTCAGTTAGTACTTAGCACACATTTGAAAGTACTTGCCTGATGTATTCCATAGGTTAAAAGATTAGTCTTCACAATGTTTTGGAGAAGAGTCATCCCTATTGAATATAATTTACAATGGTAGCTTCAGCTCAAAGAAATTCGGGTATTTATGGTACAGATGTCTTCAAGTAAGCCAGGTAGCTCAATTCATTTCCTCACATAAACATGTCTAACATCATATGAGTGTATTCAGCCTGGCCTCCAGCTGCCATTCCAGGGCAGCAGGTTTCCAAGAGGTCTTATGCAATATATGACTGCTATCTCCATGTGCATGTCTCCATGGGTACTGCATGGCATCTCAGATGACACCAGACATTTAAGTGTGCACAGGTGAGTAGACATTTAGATTCTCCTTAATTAAAACGTGGTTTAAGGAATCCATCCACTGTGTAGGCAACTATGTTGCTATAGCCCACATTAAATAAGGTGACTCTGTATCATTCAAAAAGATGCTTCAATTCCATCACAGTTAAGGCACACCATTAGTCCAGCTTTGCCTTTAAAGCCAATGAGAGGTTTACAGATAAATGTACTCTAAATAAAAGAAATGAGAAAACTGGAAAAAGAGGCAAAAAGGATGAATAGTATTTCAGAAGCATAGACTAGAAAAACACACAATAGAAGAGACTGTGAAATAAAAATAAGAATTTTGTCTTAGATATCTTTTAATTAAAAAGGCACATTCAGTGCTAAAAGTAGGCAAGTTAAGCTCTGATTCAGCAAAGTCTATAAAGATATGCCTCTGTTTCATTAGACTTTTGCTGAATCTTACAAAATAACACCTTTTTCACTTTGGCTAAGGAGGTTTATATGCTATTGACTGATAGCCTTAAACTGTAAATTGAGGGACAATAACTGGATCAAAGCTGTAACATTTATCATAAAACTACTAATAGAGAGAGAGAGATGGCCAGGCTTCATGAACGAAGATTTGGGAAAGGTCTCTACCCACGTTTGCTACAAGCACACTGGTGGCTAAAAAGGCCAATATGAGACAGTCATGTCCGCTTGCAAAAGGCACAGCAGAAAGACTCCTTAGGTGGTATATTCTGCAAGGCACGATTCTTTCTGCATTGTCTTTTCTCCTCAAGGGTGATCCTGTGTGCGTTCTCAAAAGCATCAGCTGCGTTATAGATGGCATGTCTCCAGACCTCCCGATTGGAGGCCAGAATAGACCAGTTATGTTGATCAATATGGCCAAGGCTGAGATGTTGTTTCAGGGAGTCCTTGTGTCTTCTCTTTGGGGCTCCTCTCTTGCGGCAGCTGGTGGCAAGTTCACCATAAAGCAGGATCTTAGGGAGGCGGTGGTCCTTCATCCTGGAGACGTGCCCTGCCCAGCGCAGCTGTGTTCTCAGCAACATGGCCTCAATGCTTGTGACTCCTGCTCGTTCTAAAACAGACGTATTAGTCACATAATCTGACCAGTGGATGTTTAGGATTGTAGGAAGGCACTAATAAAGCCTGTGCTTAGCAGCATATGAAAGGTCTTCCCATTTCTTTAGTGCAGTGATTTTCAAGGAAAAAACATTTTAATCCCAAACATTATTTAACATGAATATTATACCTCAGGCATTGTGTTTTCACAAACATTTTATGTGCAACAATGAGAAATCAAACAATATTTAAATCAGTAAGTGCTCAGCTGTAGAAATTGTTAGACTCTTACTAGTGATCTCTCAAGCATGGGAATTATCTCACTGAGCTCCTACTTAATTATTTCTACCTTATTATTCATATTTTCATTATGCTTGTAAGCTGTCTTTTCTGTAGTGTGTTCTGTATCTTTTCTCTCTGGAACTGGGATTGTATTAAATTACTGTACTTTACCTTATCCAGAATGTTTTACCGTTGCATTTTAATCACTTTAAGATGTTTCATTTTTGCATATCCTGTTAATGGTACTGACATATTTTGTATCATATTGCATACATATATTAAATGTGTACTTTTGGGATAAGCTATTCAGAGCTAGGTTTGGCTGAACATACTCAATCAGAGGGATTAATTTTGTAACAAAATAATCTCCTAAGGAGTAGCATCAGGTCTTTAAGATGACACCCTGGATTTCATAGAATGGGTAAACACTTGATCAGGTTTTGCTTTTATGGAACACACTGAGGTACCCCAACATAGTAGGATTCTAAATAGATGTGTTTCCCAACATATGGATAGGTAAATCCAGCTGCACATGCGTGTTTCTGATGATTACAGAGCTTATTAGTTTCCCTAAGCATAGTTAGACAGATCCCTCTCTAGTACTTCCTAGTTATTTACAGGGAAATAGATAATTCCCCTATAGTAATTTAGCAATTAAATGTCCTTCCTTACAGTCCCTACTCTTAGTAACAGATTTGCTCTCCAGTTGCTATTAGAGACATTATTTAGCTGAATTATGCACTGGGGATTGGGCATTTATTCCACACAAAAGAATTTTTCAGGTTTCAAGTAGTGTTTTTCAATAAGAAACACTGCTGAAGTGGGCATTATAGAGTCAAGGACATATATGAGCTCTTACCTTTGCCTCTTGCTCCAGTTGTCCAATGAACATTCACTGAGCATTCACAGAATCACAGAATACAGAAAAGCTGAGGTTGAAAGGGACCTCTGGAGGTCATCTGAACTCCCAGCTCAAGTAGGGCCACCAGGAAGAGTTGACCAGGACTGTTTCCAGGTGGCCTTTGAATATCTCCAAGGATGGGAACTCTACAACCTCCTTGGGAAACTTGTACCAGTTCTTGGTCACCCTCACAGTAATGATGCTTACTGATACTCAGGAAATATTCCCATGTTTCAGGGTGTGCCCATTGCTTCTTGTCCTGTCATTAAGCACCACGGAGAAGAGCCTGTCTGTCATTTTTAGACCCTCTCTTCAGCCATGTATATACATTGATAAAACCCCACTGAGCATTCTCTGCTCTAGTTTACACTGTCCCAGGTCTCTCAGCCTTTCCTCATAGGACATTCCTGTCCCTTCATGATCTTTGTGGCACTATTTTTTTGACTGTCTACAGAATGTCCATATCTTTCTTGTACTGAGGAGTGCAGGACTGGACACAGAAGTAAAAGTGTGACCTCACAAGGACTGAGAGAAAGGAGCTCTTCCCTTCCACCTGCTGGCAACACTCCTTCTATTGTAGCCCAGGATATCATTGGCCTTTTTTGTGTCAAGGGCACATTGATGGCTCATGTTTAATTTGGTGTCTCTCAGAGTGCCAGGGCCTTTTCTGACAAGGTGCTTTCCAGCTGGATGGTCCAACACGTACTGGTATATGAGGTTGTTCCTCTCCCGGTGCAATACTTTGCACTTCCACTTATGCAACTGTTCCTGTCAGCCAACTTCTCCATCCTCTGGTATATTAAACCACTCCTACTAGTTTTGTGTCACTGGCAAATTTGCTGAGGATACACTCTACCCTATGGTTCTGGTGAACGGGATTATTTTTAGGAAGGACTTGCACAAACTTTCTGGCTCTTTTATCTCTGAGAAGGCCTTGGACTTGGGAATTATCTCTTGAAAAACAGGATCCTCATAGAAATTGTGTTTGGATAGGCATAGAAAGTAGAAATGGATTAGCAAATGTATCTTAAATATTGCCTCAGTTGCGTCCAGTTATGGTATCCAGATTATTTGATAAATTCCTGAGTTTAGTTTCTAAAAACCTAACTTTCAGTCCTTATTCTTGTCATTTGAAGATGTTCTTTATTCTTTGAAAATCAGAGATGAGAAATCAAAGTTCAGAAGATTTTTTTTTAAAAAATATACTTCCTTTAGTTTTGGGAACATTTTAAAACATCTACAGTTGCAAATGTCTATACTTGAATCAGTTAAAAAAAATGTTAGAGCCACTGGAGAATGGTAAGCACTGCAAACTGTTCCATCTGACTTATTTCCTATGACCACCTTAAGGTGAAATGAAACATCTGAATTTATTCTGAAGAAACCTATTTCTGCACATTAGCTGTAATGATACTCTGGTCAGCTGGATGGGGTATAATGTATATATCATTGATTCAGAAATTGAGACAAACATATTTCAGGTACATATATTCTTTTTTTTTCTCATAAGAGTTCTTTGTGTTTTACAGGGGTGATTGTTTCCCCCTATGTTGTTTTCTTGGAGATGGTCAGTGTATTCTACAGTACGGATGCATAAAACTAACACAGGATTATTATCTTTGAAAGGGAAAATCCCTTGCTGAAGCTCTAAAAATAAATTGGAAAATATACATTTGTTGCTGGAACATGATTGATTTTCATCCAGTAAGAAGAGTTGCCTTGGAGGTTTTTTGATTTTTCAACTACATCAATTATTTTAACAATAGGTACAACTGACCTGCCTTCACCATGTCTCTAAACCTATGTGGACAGCAGCCCTACTGTCACAAGGTTAAAAGTGTATTTGTTTAGCTATTGCCTGTATGTGAGTATGTGGAAAGAGGAAACAGCTCCTTTAAAGTGTCTGGTCAGGGACCTTTCCAATACAAAAGGGGAAAATGAAAAAAGGATGAAACCATAGACAAGGACACGTAGAGATACAAAAAGGATTGACAAATTAAAAGGGAGGGAATCAGACCTGGTGCCACGGTCCGAAAGGGGAGATGGGGCTGTGACAGAGCACGGGTTCAGGAGACCAGGTAAGGTGCAGGTGGAATGCTTTATTAAAGCGTGCACGGAATTCTTTTTCAGCTCAGGCGGGGAAAGGGCCAGAACATGGGGTGGAGCATGAGACAGACAAGCGAGGCAACAAATCGGAATAGGGATACAGGCAAAAGGGGGAGGAGCGTAGGAGGAACTGAGGAAGAAAAGGGCGAATGGGGGCTGTCTCCTCTCTGCAGCTTCTCCAGCCAATCAGCAGGGAAGCAGGGAAGTGAACAAGTGAACAAGCCTGGACGTGCCCGGGGGGATACAAATTCTGGGGAAACATGCAATGTGTATATACATAATAACTGTAAAGTCTGCATCATAAAGTTCTTTCAATCGCTGTACATATTTTTCCACTTCTGAAATCATTCCCATTCTGATTCTTGGTCCTCGACAACCTGGTCTGTCAAACTAATTGATGAGAATTTGTGGGAGTGTGGGAACACTTCTTCCAGGTCAGTTATCTGATCAGAGACCTTGTCAAATGGGAAACTGAGGAAAAGGGGAAAGCAAATACAAAATACACAAAGTTGACAAGTGAACATAATGGAGACAAAGATAAAAACCAAACTTAGTCAGTCATAGTAGCTAATGAGCTATTGAGAAGCTGCAGGCAAACTGGGATTTCACAACTGACAACAGTGCAACCTTGAGGATCCTGGGTGTTGGAGGACATCAGTGGGACTATAGCAGGTGATGGAGAAATGGACAGGGGAAGCAGATCAGGGAGGAACAAAGAAGAGGTAAACAGAAAGGGGTATAAAATGGACCAGCCACATGTAAAAGGGCCACCCTAGTCTGCTCCCAGTCTAGGCAGAGGTATCAGGTAGGAGAGTCTGTGCTGGTATTCAGAGGGACTTGTGAGCATGCTGTGTCCATGGGACAAATGTGTGAGTGCTGTGTCTGTGCAGCAAGCACTGAGCGGTGAGTCAGAGACCCATGGGGCAGGTAAGGGGTGCTGGAATCCATGCGGGAGTGCTGGGCGGGCACAGGGGCCACAGCAGTACTTGGAGAACTCATGAATATGCATATACTTATGAACCTGGGGAGTGTGGTGTGTGCTGCACCAGCAGCTTTCTGTCTCTACCAGTCCAAGAGGAGGTCCTAACCTAAAAAAAAAAAAATCCAGAAAAGCCTAAGTAAAGATAGAAGGTGGAAGATTTTGAGATTTTTTCATAATGAGATATTTTTTTCTCTTGTTGACAAAACAGCCTTATAGAATTATATTACAAGTGACAAACCTATAAAAACCTCCAATCTATAGAACTCCTACCCATTTCCCTGTTACATAATATGGACTAAAAGATGAGTGAATTTATACCTTTGGTCAATTGCTTGAGCAATTCTTGTATAAATATTCCGGTTCCATCTGTTTAATTATTACACACCACTCTTGTTAAGGGAACTTCTCTGAACTTTCTCACTTCACTGTTACTGTAAAATAGTTGTGGTAAGTCAGGGGTACAAGAGAATTTATTTTCTGGATGAACATATGAATAAAGAAAAACTGAAGTGAGTTATTATTGGGATTCAATTGACAAAAATAATCTTTCTCCTACTGCAAGTTTTCATGAATCAGCAATGAAGAAAGGTCTTACTTTCATTCAAATTTTAAGGGTAACAGTAATTTGCAGTAGCTCCAGTGAAAATGGGTAGGAGATAAATGAAGTTCCTTTGGCATATTTCAGAAGTGAAGCTTTAGAGGGAGAGGAGATAGGATGAGTCAGGCAAAGGAGATATTCACAGTAATGGTAGATCTGCACAGTGAATGAGAAAAACATATGTACATATTTAATACTCAAACATAATAGCCTTAAAATATACATATATGTCCACTTTATACTGTAAGGGCAATCAGTGCATTTTCAGCCATTATACAAACATATACAGATTGTAGGAGTTATTTTACTAGTGAAAATATTTATGGGTACATTTGGGCTATTTTCACACTTGGAAAACTGTGTGTAATAATTCATGTGACTTTCATAAGAAGCTAACTAAGCATGGCTCCTTGAAAAAGTCTTGTGGGTCTACTCTTTTCTTCAGCACAATCATAGGAAGATATTTGAAGGTATCTTCTATAGATGGCAAGAGACATCCTGCAAGGCAAAGGCCAAGTAGCAGTGACTTCCTGTCAGTCACTGATATGGACCAGCCTTTGCTCACACTAGTAGCCAATTTATCATGTTTCAGTCTATGCTGGGAAGAAACAAAAGCTGTGCTGCAGTCCTTGTGGATTTGGGCACATCCAGCAAGTGGGTGGCTTTTAGGTATTCTGTCTAGCCACCCTAGTTAGCTGAGCACTTCAGCTAGCTATTGATAAATCCTGATACACTTGCCCTATGATTAATTAGCGCTTTAGCCTGCCAGTGTGCTGCAGATGAGTACATTCATTCTTCTTGTGTCTGATCAAATGCAAAGACTGGTGAAAAGTAATATCTGACACAAAATCAAAGGCTGCTTCCACTTAGTACTGGACTGGAAAAGGAGGAAGAAAAGAATAATGTTGCACATTTAGGTCACAATAGTTTGGCATAAACATTGAGAAACACTGTCAGGGCAGAACTCAACACTGCACTGACGACTAGCAACATCTTCTCTGGCAAATCTAACATAGTAGTCTGAGTACAAAGAACATATGGATATTTTGTCATCAGTGCACAGTGAGTTAGTGTGAGCCAGGCAAACTCCTCTTGCGGACTAACGGGAACAAGTTTCTAGAGTCTGAAGGTACTTTAATATGAGAAAAAAAGATTTGGCATGTTTTTAAAAAGGTTCTTTCTTTTGAGTTTCCTTTCTCAACATATGGTATTTGCGCAAAAGCCACTTCTTCTGTTGTATTCTAACATGGGATTTTACACTTTTTTAAGAACAAGACATTGTTTAATTGCCTGCTTAAGAGTATTCACACTACATGTCTCTATTGTTGCCTCAAATGACTTGAGTTGTTTTTACTGGAAATATTGTGTGCTTTGTCTCCTATCCAAACTCTACTCAAGTCAATAGATTACTCTGAATGCAGAGTTTTCTGGACCAAAACATTTTTCCTTGGACACCTAAAGTTTATTTGCCTGACATGTGTGCTTTTAGGTCTCCCCTCTTCCATTTGTTGCATTTATCACCCCTAGGTTTTCTAGTGCTGCTCTTTTCACTGACATTTTCTGGCTTTTTTTACATAGTAAATACAACTAGTGCCTGTACCCTACTACTGTACAGAGTACAGCTACTACTGTATTTTAGTGAGGAAATGGGAGAGTATGTGAAGTTGCCATATCGTCGTCTGTTGGCTTGTAGGTGTGCCATTCAGCCACTTCTAGAAAGACTCACATCTTAATGCTAGCTGACAGTAAAGTAAAATTTTTTTAATTGCTTCAGGTTATTCTTAACAGCAAAACCATTCTTTAGAAAGGTGCATATGTTTGATGGAGGGTGGAAGAGAAAGGTTTTCTTAATACAGTGAGTGTATTCCATAGTTGGCAACTTAAGAGAAAGCCCTGGGTATATTTCATCTTACCCAACTTTAATGTTAATGTCTACATCATTTAATCTTATTAGCTCTTTCATAATGAATAGACATAAATGTATTTTGAAGTAGCATATGAAATAGGAAGAATTGAGATCTATTTTTAAAATCTAGTTTAGGTGAGATGAATTGTTTCCTAGTAGTGCTCTCTTCAATACCTATAAAGGGGGCAGGGAACACCAAGTGATCAGCTCAAATGTAGATACTCTAATCTGTAGACACCTAACAGTAAGTGTCCAACCTAACACAGGTGACTGGTGTCTCATTAGATTTAATAGAAAGTAATCAGTAATATCATAGAATCCTAGAAAGGTGCACTGTTGACTCACATTTAATATGTTGTCTTCTAGAATTTTCCAGCACCTTTCTGAAGAAGTGCTGTTTTCTATCCAGTTAATTCCTAACTTTACAGTATTGTGGAGTTGTTCCAGTTCAGCTGTTGGACTTTGCATTCGTCGTTTGACCTTCATAAATGTTGTCAGTCCATTCCTCCAGCTTATTGAAGCCACTGTGAATGGCATCCATCTTTCTATCATATTACCTGCTTCCCTAGTTTGATGCCTGTCATCAAGGGCATTGATGAGGCCTTGCATCAAGCCCCAAGGAGAATTATTTTTAGCTGCTTTCTGGATTGATCCATTGACCACTATCCTCTGAGTTCATCTTTATACACAGTTTTTCACCCACTACCACCCATCTACAAGGGCCAAAACAGGGTCAATGAGATCCAAAGGACCTGAGTACTCTAAAGTACCTTCTCAGTGAGGAAAGAATAGGTTTGCTTAAGGGTTTCCCTACACTTAGAAAACAATCTCCAGTGAATTATTTAAAAACCAGGAGGAAGGGGTTCTGGCATTGAAGATACTAGGAACAAGGTAGATCTAAATCTGACTCTGATCAGCAGCCAGAAATAAAAATGAAAGACTTATTACAATATTAAGCAGTGCCAGAGTCACTTAGCAGTATTTTAAATACAAAATGGCTGAAAGCCTAAAAGAAAATATGACTGAAATTATAAACAAACAATTGAACCTTTATTTTGAAAAGTATTAGTTGGCTGAAACAGAGTGACAAATTCTAATGAATATCCCTTATGATTTTACAGTGTGACAAATCATCTGTGAAAGTAAGGTGGTTATAAAAGACACTGACTGTGCAATACGAATGCTAAATGAAATCAGACATCCCTGTAATCAACATCAATAAAAGTACCATAACTAATTTTACTGCCTCAAAGAGCAGCATAATAAAATATACCAAAAGAAAGAATCCATGGTCTAAAAATATTGCTCACACATACAAAGATGTGCACATAAATATATACATTTTTAATTTTGAGTAAAATGCTTACAAGGGTAAAATGAAGATATTTACAAAGATAGTCTTATCCTATTCCTCGTTATTTCTTTTGACCTCATGGGGGAAAAAAAGCACCCTTAAATAAATATAGAATAATTTTCAGTGGATTTGGGATGATATCCAGAATCTTACTTTTTATCCAGAAATAATCTCTTCAGATTGCAGAATACAAGATCCCACCAAAAGTTTTAGAGATATGCAGTATAGAGGAACTATAGTTAATAATGGAATAAAAAGGAAATGGTGAAGAATAGATATACTGGAGCAAGAACTGGCTTTTTTGCTCTGAGTTTAACGAAGGGATTTGAGGAAATGATGCAGTGGGATTTCTAGGATTTACTATGATACAAATCAGGAAAACAGCATATGAAGGAAAAGCATAAGTGAGTCTCTAAGGAGTACCTTAGATAAATTTAGTATTGAAATTTCTGATTTTGAATTATATCTCAACATTTAGGTATTGTTTTGGGTAAAAACCACTACCTTGGGGGAATAGTGCTTTGATTTTATCCAATAGAGAAGATACTATAGCTTTTGCTAGGGTGAAAAAAATAGCTTCTGATTTTTCAAAAATAATGCTTTTTCTCTTATGCAATTTCAAGTCTGAATGAGAAGGATTGTCTTTGCTTTCTTCTTTCCCCACAAAATGTGAAAAGCATTTTTTCACATTTTCTTATGACAGTAGTAAATGTATTCTACTTTTAAATTTACTATTGTGACAAATTTAAAATTTTGGATGTTAAAGCACAGCAATTTTCTGTTTTATCGAGGTAGTATTTTATCAAGTCATAAAACAGTTAACTGCACATTTCTCTAGGAAATTCCAGAATTGTTTCGCGCCACTGCAGTGACAAGGCTTGAGAGTCACAAAACTGCTGCCGGTTTGTCTTGGTGAGAACACGTGCAAAATCCCCACTGGGTGCTTCTGCACGAGCACGAGAGCTGATCAAAATTGTCACTGCAAACATTTTGCTGTGAAGAAAGTAAAAGAAGAGTGATCTTAGGGAGGAAAAAAAGGAGGTGGATAAAGTTTTTGCTTCGTTTCTGATGGACTGAGGATGGTAAAAATTGCCATAATTTGCTACAGAATTATTTTAGTAGAAGTAAAGTTGTTTGTATCAACTAGGAAAAAGGTGGAATAAGTAGTTCTATCTTGAGCCATAGTGCCATTAGACACATTCCTGCAGAGATATGCAATAGGCACATCCTTTAATCAAAAGTCTAGGCCACAATATACCTGTAGCATTACAATGGTATCTTTAACATTAAAATTAAACCCTGTTGAGAAAGAGGTGAATTTTTTCTTGTTGTTTCCTCAATTACTTTTTTTTCTCTCCATAATCCCTTAATAACATTTGTAGCTAGTTAAAAAATATAGAAAAGACAAATACAAACAGTGAATCCTTCATGTTTTCACATTTTTTTTCTTTAAGAAACCCGTACCTTCTGAACTGTTTGAGCATCCATCTGATTCACAGAATAGTGCAGAATAGGCTTTCAAAGGGAGGCATCCTGCCGTTGGCATCTCTCCAGGCCTCTTCAATAAAATACTAATTTCAGAGAAATTTAATTACCCCCTTTAGAGTTTTGGCTTTTGCTTAATTTGTATAAATAATTTGAGCATCTAATTAGCTCTCACTTTGTATCACATAAAATAATTGGGACTGCTTTGTCAGGCAAAATCTTCCTTTCAAAATGAATTACTCAAATGCAAGTCTTTGCTCTTAGTTCAGGAATTACTTCTAGCTTCGTCATCTCTTTTTTCTAAAGCTGTCTGATGTTGATCAGTATGGACGCCTCCTCCTCTGCTGCTGGATACAGACACCATTGACTTACTAATATCTGAACAGTATCGCAATCCAGTTTCAGCTTTCCTGTGTTTTTGCTTCATCACTGCAACATCTCAGTACCTCTCAATCTATAATATTTTTTTCCTGGCAGCTGTGTGTTCTACAAAGGATAAAACAGAAAAAAAAAAGAAAGGAAGCATGTTTGATATGTTCATTTCAAACTTGTTTATTATTTTAATTGAAGAAGAGTAGATGAGGTTAAACCGATGGAGGGTTGTTCGTTCCCATTGCAGAGCTTGGGAAGTATGGGCAAAGAGCATCCAGACTTATTCTAGGAAGACCTAGGAATTCAGAGCTCACGCAGAGCTTGAGAAATTGCTGAGAGGAGTAGATGCCTCGGGCAGCCTTAGCAGAGGTCAGGCATACAGGACTCAAGCTGTTGTAGAGAGCCTTCCTGGAGAATGGTCAGGGCACTGCAGAATTTATGATGTTTTGAAAAATCACAGGGATGACAGAGTCTTATACTGGACTTGTTTGAAAAGAATGTATCTGTGAGGAGAAAATTCTACTTCATTTTTCCTTGTGTCCGATGTAGTCAGTTCAAGCATAAAGCAGCTGGCATCAGTGTGGTGGGTTGACCTTGGCTGGACACCAGGTGCCCACCCAGCTGCTCTATCACTCCCCTTCCCAGAGGCACAGGAGAGAGAACAAGGTGGAAAAGGGAAAAAAAAAAGACAACCCGTGGGTTGAAATAAGACAGTTTATTTAAAGCAAAAAAGCAAAGTGAAGCTTGTGTGCGCAGAAGGGAAGGATAGCAGGTTTTATTCTCTACTTCTCATGAGCAGAGGTGGTCAGCCACTCCCGAGAAGCGGGGCTTCGGTATGCCTGACGGTTCCTCAGCAGACAGCCATTAGACAATGAATGCCCACCTTCCTGCTCCTTGCCTTAGCTTTTATATCTGAGCTGATGTCATATGGTCTGGAATATCCCTTTGGTCAGTTTGGGTCAGCTGGCCCTCTTGTGTCCCCTCCCAGCATCTTGCCCTCAACTAAGAAAGTAATGTTACAGTGCTGATGCTGTGCTCAGCAGTAGCCAAAACACCAGTGTGTTATCAGCACCCTTCTAGCAGCTAGTGCAAAGCACAGCACTGTGAGGGCTACTGTGGGGAAATGAACTCCAGCTCAGCCAGACCCAATACATTTGAGGTTCCATATTTGAGATGTCACAAGACTTGAAGGATATCCAGCCTCCCAGAGCAACAGGTGGGGCTAGGTAGAATACTCAAGAACATCTAGACAAGACACCTCAGGTATTCTCAGATGCTTAGCAGCCTTTGTTGCTTAGGCAACTGAAACAAGACATGGAGTTTTATCTGTTTAAAAAAGTTAATGGTCTTAGTTTATGGTTTAGTGAAACCTCACTTTCTGGACCTTGAAAGTCCTATTTTTTAAATTAATTATTTTTTATTTCCTCTGGGATTCTCATTATAAGGAGAAGCTCTAGGCACATATACTTTCAGGCTCTGAAAAACTCTGACTTTATGGTGAAAGCCAGAAAATGTTTTATCTATCATGATTTCTAGCTTCTTTTTCACAAGAGTGCTTTTAGTAGAATAAGTACTGTGTCATATCTACCCAATCTGTTCATCCTAGATGGCAATATATACTTATCAAATGAAGCCAAAAGAGTAGGGTTCTTGCAAAGAAATGGAAGGGATCCAGACACTGTAGCTTGTTGGTGCCTAAACTTTTGAAAGGTCTGCATTTCTGTTCATGTTCTTTAGGACTGTTCAAGTCTTTATATTATGCAGTCACTGGACTAAAATACAGAAATAAACAAACTAGCATCTCTAAAGTAGAATTATCGGGAGAAAAGCTTTGCTATTACCACCTCCTCATTGGATGAGTTTCCTATATCTGTGTAACACCTGATGCCTTACTGGTTACTGTAAAGAAATTGAAAATAATTGTGACTGATTATGTCAGAACCAACAACTTCTTCACCATCAAGCTGCTTCCATTTTGAAGACAGAATCCCTTCATGGAATGATTCTTTTTCATAGAAGTAAACTAATGAAGAAGTTTACATGGTAGCAGTGAAAAATATTAATATACTGGAAGCAGGTATATATATCCTAACAAACTGTATTTTTCATATAGCCATGAAAGAGTCATCATTGTTTTAGAAGTATGAAGATGATGGTCACCATTGCCAGAGTCTGAGTAACAGTTTTTGGCAGAAGACAGGCATAAAGAGCAATAAAAATTTAGTAGGGTTAGTATGCAACTGTGCTGTAACTTATCGCTTGATACCATCCTGTGGAAAAGTAAATTTAAATAAGAATGTAGGAACATAAGGAATGCAGCATCAAACGTGTTTCTGACAGTGGTAAAGGCAGATACTGCACTCTAGGTTAGAAAATGCCCGCAGTTGACAATTAAGCAAAAAAATACCCATGGTAAAAATATAGTTAATCCTAGATCATTAGCAGCTGTCTTATATCTCGGAGCCAAAGTCAAAGTTTATATCCCTGAGACATTTTTGTCCTAGCTAGTGGAAGTATAGATATTCTCACAGTAAGAGAATTTAGATAAATGCCAGCATTCATTCAGTTCCTACGGTCTTTAAAAAAGATGAGCATTTTGCAGTGTGATATACTGAAATGCCAACTGTCACATATTATTTCCGATACATCTTCACCCAGTCTCACCATAACGAATGCTGTTCTTCTTATTCCAACTTCCACATCTTCTCAATATTGACACACTAATAGTTCATCACAGAGCTTTTCACAGGTCAGCTTCCACTGTATATTTTCCAGACAATGTGCTCTCAAAATGAATAAACTTTCTGGTTCCTTTCCTATGTAATATCCTAAAGGAGGCTTTGGGGTTACTACAGATCTTCTGGTTCTGTGATACATAGGACTCTCAAGTTTGCAGTCATTCCTAGATATAATTACTTAGTATACCATGTACGTCAAAAAGGAACCTTCTCTTCATGTGCAATGTTATGGATCTTCCTGACTCATGAGGTACCTACTCTTCTTAACTGACTTTGTTCTGTCAGGTTTTCCTTTTCTTTACCATATATGTTCTTCCTCCACAGTTTTAATGAAGTGGTCTTGGAGAATTCCTGTTACAGTATTTATAAGATGACTAACTCCACAAGTGACAAATTGCTGAAAATTTTTTAAATTGAACTCTATTTCGTGCATGCAAAAATTAAATACCCTGTAATTTTAACTTCATGTGGAATATCAAGTGCTACAGTAAAATGTATAGGTTCTCAATGGGAAGATTCAGACAAATAAAAAAAGTTGTGCTTAATACAGAATTAGATCTATGGAAGACTTTGCATGCCATGCTGGCTTTGAAAATGGTGAAATGATCTTTTTTTCACACACAAGATGAGTTGTATAATTTTATAGGTTTGGTGGAATTTTTCTTAACTAGATAAAACTAGATTAATTTTCAGCCCTTTTAAAATAATAAGATTATATTTTAGTTTTTACCTTTCCAGATCTCGATATAAACATTAAAAAAATCAATTACAAAATAAAGAGTATGGACTCTTTCAATGTCTATAATCTAAAGCTCCTAATAATTTTGACAACCTTCAAAAATTTATTAATAGGATAAATTTGGGAAGCATAGATGACATCCAAAATGTTCCAAAGAAAATGCATCTCTGTAGTAAACGAATGATTTACACTGACTTTAATGTTTGAATATTAAATGCACAATTCAAAATCCTCAGCACTGTGTCTCCCAAGCTACATAAGTTTCAGAATTCATAGGCCTCTCAGAAAAAAAAAAGGTCTTCATAATTGTTGCTTCCTTACAAAATAATATTGACACCTCAGGGATGGTATTTTGTTTGCATCGGGGGTAAAATGTGTTGAAGATATATGCCACAGAAATAAAATGTATTATTCTCACTAAAAACCTCATACTTTCCTTTTAAGAATGGTATAAAGGCAACATGACCTATAGGGCATTGCTAAGACATTGCAAAGTGTCGTGGATATCTTGGGAATCGTTGTCTGCTTTAAAGGTATTATATACTTCCCACTTACTTTCAAGATTTCTGCTTTAATTGAATTGTAAAACTCCCCAGTATTTCACTGTTAAGAGCTAGCCCAGTATAAGTAAAATATCTTTATGAAACTCAATTCTCTGTTAAGAATACAAAGCTACAGCACTTGTTCTTGTTTGGTTTGATTATGACTAGATAGTTAAATTGAGATATTATGCATAGGCAACTATTTATTTCTTATAGAAAAATCTAATTTCATGCATGAGAAGTTGCTTCTTCCCCTTTTTGTCCACTTCTCCATGTCTTATTAAAGCAATAATTTTTGGGAGTAGATTTTTAGATGACAGCTATTACTAAGGTCCCATACAGGTAGTTACTTTATACATAATATATACCTCACAGATTATATATTGAAGTTAACCTGCTTGGCTTCCAACAGTTAATCTAAGAACTCTGTTTACGAAAGAAACAAAATATTGAAACAAATGAAATTCTTCAGTGGATGAAANATAGGAGATTGTCTCAGATTTGTGTCCATTTAAGCTAGAATGACATAAATGTTTCTTTTCATTCCAGGATTTTATACCAAAGCAATTACACTACAATATACAACAAAAAAAATAACATGCAAGAAACTAGAACTATTGCCCAAGTGAGACAGTAGACCCTGGAAAGGACAGGATGCCCTTTACTTTCTTATTGCAATACCTTAGCTGATTGAAACTAACAGTTGTTTGAAGTCCATAAGGACTGTAGGATTAAGACTACAATGAGACATTCATTAAGTTGATTTTGTTGGATTTAAATATGTATAAAGTTCAGCTTTGCAGGGAACAGATGGAATCCAAAAACCAGAATATATTTTATTTATATATATATATATATTTCTGTACGAATGTACAGTTCCTATTTTTTTTTTCTCTCAGTGGGTACTGTGCATTGGAATTTGCTACGGAATAACCTAGACGCACAGTGTATAACACAGGAAATGATGAACAGCAATATTGTGTCTTGAGGTAATGAACATAAAATTTGTCTCATCTAGCGTTAGACAGGTAATAATTCAACATCACAATCCAGAAAGCCCAGGTAGCCAATGAAGAGTAGGGAAACTGCTGCAAGGATTGCCATCTCATCTAAATTGTCCTCAGGTTGTACCAATATCTTTTCATCAACTAGAGAGGGGTTGAGGATAGTTTGCTTAGATTCAGTGCACAGCTTTTGTGAATTAAAGCTAAATGAAATTAATATTTTGATGCAACCAATAATGTTTTTGTTTAAGGGATAAATCATTATTGTGGAAGAATGTACAGAAAAGCTGTAATTCGTTTTGTCATTTGTGCATGTGGATCTGCTCTTGTGGTGCACAGACTATTAGAAAGGAGCTCAGATCAACAGTTTAATTTAAGTTCCAAGTACTTACTTGAATCAGCTGAACTTTATCTTTTAGAATGAGGAAAGAAAGGACTGAAGTGGAAAAGTGTAGATAGAAGAAAGGTGACTGTCAAACAAAAAGCAAAGAGTGAAAATCTCTGTAAACTGAAAAAATATGCCCAAAGTATATTGGTACATATCCAAAACAAAACATCCCCTCTTCTCTCCCCCCTGCAACTCAAAAAGAAACAATCAACCAAACCCCAACTGTTTTTCTTGAATAAGTCTTAGGAGAAAGGCAGAACATTTAGAAACTTTAAGGAGCAGAGATTAGCTACGTTACTTTTACTACCACACTTCTGAAGCATTATGCGGAGTTTTTGCATAGTTTTCCTGGGGCAGCTGCAGAATTCAAACCCTCTGCACTGTATATTAAATGGAAGGGTTAGTTTCAAGCATTTGATGTATCTGTAAGAAATAGATTTCTTTGCTGTGCTTTTGCGTTTGATGTGCAATGAAAATCGAGAGGAGAGAATACAATCATTTGAAGAACTATGATATGAGCAAGGAAATTTTACATTAATCTTTCATTCAAATATTCACAAAGCAGAAAAAAGTTAAGAAGAAATATCAAGAAGATGTGATAATAGACCACAAATGGAATAAATAGGAAAATCTCAGTTTGAAGGAATTAAATCTTAAAGTACAGGATACAGCAATGACAGAGGAATGACAGAGAGAGACATCATTCTGACATGTACATATCCACACAACTTAGGAAATATTGTGAAGCAAATCTTTTTTGTAAAATGCTTTCAAAATGCCCACCATGACAATGACATTTGAAAGACAGAAAGCTGTTCAACAAAGAGGGAGAGTGATAAAGTACAATTAAGAACATGGAGAGAAGAGGATACAGAGAAACAAGAAAACTTGAAGAGGAATAGGGAAGTAAATAGATAAAAATGCATTACATCTGTAAAAAAATGAAGATAAAAATCACCAGAATGAGCCTTCCTTCCACTTTGCAGTTATTTTTTATTTCACTAAAAAGTTTTTGTGATTATAAATTGACATTAATTGTGATTCAAAGGGATAAATATCACCCAAGGACTTGAACTAGCATAAACATCCTTCAGTGCTTTTGAGTCAGATTACTCAAATTCACAGGCTGTGGATTAGAACATAGTGAACATTTTGTTGGGTGCAGGTGATTAAACTCTGGGACAGGTTCCCCAGGTAGCTGGCTGAAGTCATCATCCTTGGAGATGTTGAAAACCTGACTGGGCACAGCCCTGAGCAACCTGCTCATGCTGATCCTGATTGAACAAAGAAGTTGAACTATACAATCTCCAAAAGTCCCAGCCAACCTTAACTGTTCTGTGATACTCTGAAGATTCTACCACATCAAGGTATGAAAGAAGCAAGGACTGCTAAAATCAACCTTAGGATATTCATTCTTTTTCCTAGTGATTTGTTGTGCAGCTTGGTATTCTAATTAAGAATAGAAAGGGAGCAAATCATAATTGTGCTTTGTTTTGTAGATTTTTTTTTTCAAATGAAATAAAAAACATGGTCTGTATTGCAACTGTCACAAATTATATCATTTTTCTGCAAGATGCCTATTGAAAGCATGGTAAGACTTTGTTTTGAATCATTTTTCTTAGTAAATAAATATTAGGAAATTGTTTTTATCACATGAATAAATGGTTATTGTTTCCTTCTGAGATGATATGTCAGATCACAGTTTTTATTGTCCGCAAGGTATTCCTTTTTCTTCTCTGTTTTAGTAGTTTTTGATTTGGATTTTAATTCTGAAAGGAAATCCACTGCGATATATGAATATATAAGGACATATTTCTAGTTTATCATTTTGGGGGTAGTATTTAATTTCATATTGATTTTATTCTGTTCTCCTTTTCTTTCTTGGAAAGAAAAAAATGTATATAAGAGTATGGGTCATTTATTTTCCTAAGCATATGTCCTGTGTTTCTCAACTCATCATCTTTTTCTTAAGGTGCAGACAAACACTATTCATATGAGGATGCTCTCATCAACAGAGATTGCTTTATTTCAGATGAATTTGTGACTACATGTTTGATTAAGCAGCAGGTGGTGGCCCATTTGTTAAAATGGACCATTTGTTGTATTAATAAGGTAAACATAGGTACCTATTCATTATGTGCAAGGTATTGTCAGTTCGCAGACACTGTTCAAATCCTGCCAGCCTTTGGTTTGGAATCAATATTTCTATATGTAATAGGGCATATATATACAGAGAGAGAGAAAAATGATGGAAGATGGACCTTTTTGCAGCCGTTAAATAAACATAATCCATAGGGAGAATAGTTTTATACTTTGTCTTTGCATTAATTATTTAATTTATCTTTGATGTCTTTTTTGCACAGTCATGAATGAAAAAATCCTCACATCCTTGAAAAGTTTGCAAAATGCAATATGAAACATCTGTGAATAAGGTCAGTCCTAAATGAAAGGCCCTACTAAGATGCAGTGTTACCTTGAGCACATTTCTTACTTAGACAAACAGTTTCCTTGACTAGGACTGGCACAGTCCTAGTTAGCTTTAAGAAAAGGGTTTGAATCTGTCTTCACCCATCTGTGGGAATCCAGAGAGGTACCAGCTGACTGGAAGCTGGTGAACATCCTGATTTTCAAGAAGGGCAAGAAGGAGGACCCTGGAAACTACGTGCCTGTCAGTCTCACTTCAGTGCCTGGTAAAGTTACGGAGAAGATTATTCTGGGAAGTATTGAAAAATACCTGAAAAACAACTGTGTCATTGGTCAGAGCCAGTACAGCTTCATGAGAGGAAAGTCCTGCTTATCCAACCTAATTTCTTTATATGACCTGGTAACCCACCCAGCTGATCCAGGGAAGCCAGTTGATATAATCTTTTTGGATTTCAGTAAAGCTTTCGATACTGTCTCTCACAGGATCCTTCTGGACAAAATGTGCAGCACGCAGCTGGATAAACACATCATGTGGGTGAGCAATTGGCTCACAGGTTGAGTACAGAGGGTAATAGTGAATGGGGAACATTAGACTAGTGACCTGTCACTTGTGGAGTTCCACAGGGCTCCATCTTGGGCCCTGTGCTTGCTCTTCAACATCTTCATAAATGGATGAAGGACTGGAAAGGATACTAAGCAAGTTTGCAGATGACACAAAACTGGGAGGTGCTGTTGACTCCCTTGAAGACAGGGAGGGCCTTCAGAATTGATCTCAACAAATTAGAGGACTGGGCAATTACCAACCATATGAAATTCAACAAGGGAAACTACCGGATTCTGCACATGGGATGGGGCAACCCCAGATGGACTGGCTAATGAGATGCTGGAAAGCAGTGCCGTGGAAAGAGACCTGGGGGTCCTGGTCAATGGCAAGTTGAATCTGAGTCAGCAGTGCCCTGGCAGCCAGGAGGGCCAACCATGTCCTGGGGGGCATCAGGCAAAGCATCACTAGCACGTCAAAGGAGGGGACTGGCCCGCTCTGCGCTGCATTGGTGAGGCCTCACCTTGAATATTGTGTTCACTTGTGGGTGCCACAATATAAGAAAGATATTAAGCTCTTAGAGAGTGTCCAAAGGAGGGCAACAAAGATGGCAAAAGGCCTTGAGGGGAAGTCATATGAGGAGAGGCTGAGGTCACTTGGTCTGTTCAGCCTGGAGAAGAGGAGACTGAGGGGGACACCTCATTGCAGTTACAACTTCCTTGTGAGGAGAAGAGGAGGGGCAGGCACAGATCTCTTCTCTCTGGTCACCAGTGACAGACCCAAGGGAATGGCCTGAAGTTGTGTCAGGGGAGGTTTAGATTGGATATTAAGAAAAGGTTCTTCACCCTGTGGGTGATTGGGCACTGGAACTGGTTCCTCAGGGAAGTGGTCACAGCACCAAGTTTGACAGAGTTCAAGAAGTGTTTTGACAATACTCTCAGGCACATAGTGTGACTCTTTTGGACACGATGATCCTTGTTGGTCCCTTCCAACTAGGCGTATTCTGTGATTCTGTGATTCTATTCTGTGATTCTGTGTACACGTTTATAAAAATGCATTTTTACTTGGTGTAGCCAGGAAGATACTTAGCATAGTTAGACACTCATTATTCAAATTCCAGTACCCTGCTATACTGAAAGATGTTAGTAACCAAACATGGCACAGGGTTTGAACAACAGAGTTAGGAAATTGTAGTTCTGTTTTTGTAACTATAATGTCCCAAATCTTTTGTCTTATTATATTTTGTCTTAAATTATCTTATTTCTGTTCACTCAGATTAGTTCCACTTGGCAAATAATTACTAGTAAAACAGGATTTTCATCTCCTTCTTATATACTAAGTATTTATTTGTAGACGTTGATAAAAATGCTCAGAAAAAAAATTGTTAGTTTTTGCAAAGTAATTTAGTCTGTAGAAGACCATAGGTATAAAGAATCATATTAAGAGATGCAGTTTTATTTGGCAATCAAAGTAGGTAGGAATGCCATGCACTTTCTAGCCTATGATTCCATTGTTTGTGTTAGTACACCTTCCCAGGATAATCTTTTACCATAGCTTTTTTTTTTCTAACCTCCCAAACTTTCTAGTCTATATATTTTAGTATTTGTGCTGTATCATAGGGAACAAAGAGTGAAAGGGAAGGAAAAGGATTCTAAGAGATGTCTGAAATTATGAGGGACCTTAAGATCATTTTTAGGTAATTGTTTAATTTTATCACATGATAAAACCCAGGAGAGCAAAAAGACCACATCCCACTAATAACTCTGGAAACTTTTGAGCCCATGCCACACAGATAGATTACATATTTTATTAAATTATGCAAATTTTTTAATAAAATCATTAAACTTACAGACTAGATTTGGACTAAAATGGTACTTGCTGTTCAAGTAATAAATTAGAGAAAAAAAACACTGAGAAAAAATCACCAAGAAAAAAAACCAAGGGAAAATATAATTGTTCCTAATCAGCATACACAAACTTAAAACTGAATCAAATGATCCATGCAGCTGATGAAGGTTCTTGAAGAAAATTTTATTCTTCTTCCTTTCTTTATACTGTGAATATTTTTTTTTGGTTTTAAAGAGAATTAAAATTAAAATTAAAATCCACCCTTGCAGATGATATTTTCTTAGTGAGATTTTATTTATGAAACTTTTTAAAGACTATGAAAACCAATCCCATCAGAATTATGACCTTCGATCAAACTTATTTAACCAGCATTTGCATATTATCTGCAAAAATCTGGCATCAGTTGTGGCACAGATGACATCCATTGTTTTCAAATACTCACTAGCATAGGTAAAAGCTTACATTCTGCTAGTTATGAGATATATATAGAGAAATGTATATCTATTCAAGACATTTTTGTAAAACATGTAACTAAATTTTCTGCTCCTCTTCCCTTCTCTAGTTTCCCTCCCCTATGATTGCAATGAAGGGTAGAAATTTTGTCAGAGTGGAATAAATGACATAGAAAATCATGCAGAGTGATTGCAGAAGGAATGAAAACCATAAGATTGTAATAATGATGCTTCTCGTATTCCATAGCAGGTGAAGGATGGGACACATTAGATCAAAGGACCCAGAAAAGCAGAAAAATTAACAGAAAACCAGGTTCCTTTTCCCCCAGCCCAGAGCAGAGCTCCAGCAGCAGCTGATCAGTCCACCCTTTGTAAGCAAGCAGAAAAGTCTGTGCGAACGAGTGACTCTGGGCTGACGGATGCCCAAGGGGAAAATGGCATTTCCCATTGTCTTGATGACCACCTGGATATGTGAAGTTGTTCTCAAGCTTTCTATTGTATAAATGTCTTTATATTGTTTCCAAGAAACCAAAATTACTCATTATATAGAAACTCAATAATATATTTCAGGGTCTTAAAAATGTCAGGGTATGTATAGGCTGCTGAACAAAAGAGAGCTGGGGAGCAAGTGTAGGAACTTGATTCGCAGTCATCCCCCACGGTTAACTGTCAGCTCCCGCAGACTGCTCCAATGAACTTCCTTTAAAGACAAATCCTGGGCATGCTACCAGACGTCATTCACTTCAGAGACTGCTTGAGAATGAATGATCCTGCACCGGATTTGTTTCCCTTTTTCCTAGCAGGCTTTGAACAACCTTATATCTTAGGATACCTCAAACATACTTTCAGCTTTATGTGATAAAAACACCGGTCCCATATGATGCAAAACAGCCCCCTCATTATTTTTGAGAATCTGAACCGGAAAAAATATACCAAAACCCCCATACTTTAGTTCTTCAGGAGCATGGCTTGAGTCAGAAGAACCACAGAGGCATTTAATGACTAGTGTGTAGGCCGCCAGTTCTCTCTACTGGGAGCACATTTGAGAAGAGTGTGAACATGAGGCAGTCTGGGTCATCTGGCCTCAGGAGCAGGGAACAGACTGTTCTTCTATTTATCATAATAAGACAGTGCTGGGGTGATGACTTTCCTCACTCATGAACACAAGATAACTTGCCCAAGACATCTGTGAATTCCTCAAACCACAGTACCATGTTATTTTGCTATTTTACATTTGTTAGGTTTCTGTTACAAGGTAAATTTCATTGTTTTCCTTCTTCAATGGATTATTTACCTCCTTAGATTCTCCACTTAATTAGAAGAAAAACTTCTTGCATGCTCACCTCTGTATCCAGGTTATCCTCTGCCACCTTAAGGGATCTGATATAATATTATTTTAAAAGATATCAGCAATCAGTTATGATTCTTTGAAACCACGTCTGGGCTCACCTTTGAAGTTTGGCCAAGTAATGTGATCCTTGAAAAGCTGTGCACTTTAGTTTACATAGTCTAGCCAGAGAACTTGCAATATGGGCACAACAAAACAAATACAATTGTGCTTTTGATGGCTAATCTTATGATGTTCAGACAAATCCCTTTGGCTAGCATATGCTGCGTTTCCCTTTACAGCTTAGAGTCAACAGGAATATACAACTTTCACCCCATTCATCCTTTGAAGATACTAAGCAGATCTTCTGTCTCTGCAGGACCTCTCCCTTAGTGACTCCTGCCATGAGTGTTTGGCTGAGATTGTTTCTATTCTGCAGCCATCACTTACCAATGCAGTGAGTCCAGATTTAACCTCGATAGTTCCACCCTGCTGTTTTTGTACTAAGTTTTCATATCATATTATTGTAGATTTTTTTTCCAAAGACAATAGTCATTTTAACAAGTAATTTCAAACTTTCACTAATAACTTATCTATTTCAGCTCTTGTTTTAGGGTTTTCAACCTTATTTATTTCAGTGCTGTTAAAGAGATGATTATTTCAACTAACCAAGATTTTTTTAAATTAGTTTCCGATTACCTTTTCTTTTGTACTGCTAGGGACTGTGAATGTGAAATTATGTCAGTTACAAATCCATGCTAAGAGTGTGTTTGAGCTATGAAGGTCACAACACTTAGTTTAAAAAAATCAATAATCAGTATAAAATAATAATAATAAAAATATTAAATAAGAATTCTGAAAGGAATCATGATTACATTGTTAACACTTAGAATATCCTCAGCCTAAATCCTTTGTGAATGGTTGTAGGTCTTCTGTTACCAATTTATGCATTGGCTAGTTTGCAAAACTTTCAATTATCTCTGATGTAAAGAAATACTCAAAAGTCCAAAATTTGCATAGTATCAAGAATAGACAGGAGTTATAGATGATTGATTTAGCTGTAATTCATAGAGGTTTGACTCCCTCTGAATAGTTGCATGCTACAATAATTTATTAGCATGTGTAGAGCAAGTTCAGCCTAGGTAGCCTAGTACTAATTACAGTTTTGTTCTGCGATGAGTCTGTGATTTTGAAATCAATGGGGCAGCAAGTGGAGCTCAAAAAGAATTTTCTTTTTTTTTTCATTTATTAACACTATATGTCATGAATAAGACAATTGATAGTTGTTTTAATATCTGATATTTCTGCTGTCAAAAGCAGATTTTTGTCTATGAGAAGAAATGGTGGTATCCTACTTTTCACTGAAAGCATTTCTATTGGCCAACTTTAACCTTCACCAGCAAAGTGAATTACACTTGGATATAGTCAGTGTAAAATACTCTTACAACATTCTTCCTCTTTTTTTTCACCCATTTTAAAACTATGAAGAGGAGGGTCCTGACAATAGAGAATCATGAATCCTGTTCCTAGAAGAGAAAATCTTTCATTAAAAATGAAAATATACCACTGGAGATAATTTTAAGTGTATTTATTGAATTTATTTTCTGATGGAAAGAAATAAAAGAGGAAAGAGAAAAGCATAGTATACAGAGATATCATAGTAAGATTAGAATTTGGGCTTTGCCACTTATGCTTGTGGGTGCTGTGAGATTTTCAGAGGAGAGTTTTACTGCTTACTAAAGTCAGATAGAACAGATAAGAAAGGAAAGCAGGGGGGTTTTTTATACAGGATTGCTTGTCTAGTTATGGTTATGTTTAACCCAGATAGAAGAATATCTTGGGATGAAACCAAGAATGTGTTTTTATTCATGTGCCAATAGATATCAATTATTCAGCATTTAGAAATTCTCAAACAATGTTAAGTCTGGAGTCCAAATAAAGAAAGCTTTAAAGCTGTAAGATTGAATTCAAATGAATAGCTTGATATTTAGTTGTAAAACTTCAGAGCAGCTGATGCTGTGCATTAATATATTACCCTTTAATTCCTTACAGACTCAGTTCAGATCATTAATGGATCACAACTGAAAATGAGACTCATAATTTTAAGCTAGTCAAACCTTATATTTTTCCTTTGATTTTTCATATCAGCCATTGTGAAAGGATTAGCAATCTGTCTTCAGAAGAAGTTCAGGACTAGAGTGACACATGCCAAGGCAGGTAAGAAGTGAATTGCCAGCATTCTCTGGAGATACATGCACACTTGCTCGTTACCTCCGGTCCAAAGCAGGATTATTAGCATCTCTGTTTCCTAAGCACTATATTCACTCATACATTATTGAGAGGAGAAGAAAAGATGCACATATGTAGAGGGGTTTGAATGTCTTCCATGCTACTTAGCAATACCAAATAGCTGCCTGAAACCATAGAGAACAATTTAGAATAAGAAAATAAGGAAAGACATAAATTTGCAAAAAGCCGTCAAGATGAAGAACAGAAAATACATTTATAAGACCCAGAAGTAGAGAATCAGAGCACATACCAAGCTAGCAGCAGTGACAAGTTACATTAGCTGCTAAGTAAGACCATTTGGTCAAGTTTATGGTTTGCTGAAATACTTAAGTAATGTAATGCTGGATAAGAAATCCCTGCTGATTTCTGATGTTTTTTATTTTTCTTCCTTTATTTTCCCTTTTATTCTTTCCCTCCAATGTTGAATATAATTGTATAAATATATGGAATTTCATGAAAGGAAAATTTAGAAAGGAAAAGCAAATTCAATGAACCTGTTTGAAATGTATGTCTTGGAAAAAAAAGTATTTTATCTTGGAGACTGTAAACTAAAATTTTAAACATGTTAGGGACAGTATGCCATTCACTTTCTCTAGTAAAACACATAAGAAGTACTAATGATTCTGCATAAATTGGATGATGCCACTTTCTACTGAGTGCTCCATGTCACTTATAAAAAGAAGATATTTCTTTCTTTAAAAAAAAATGAAAAAAGATTTCACCATGATAATCCTCTATTTTTTTTTCTCTTCAGACTGAACTAATAGTGCTACCTTTAGATGAAGTCCTTTTTCTTTTTGTATATTTATGTGTATGGCCATGTTTTACAGAAGCATTTAATAATCTTGGATCTGATTAAATAGACACAAAGACACAAAGACAATAGACTGATACAAAGGCAGAAAGACAAAGACAGAAAGAGTAGTGTACAGGTCACAGTGAAGCAGGAACAAAAATGCTTCAAGCTTTGTGAATAAGGTTAATATGTTAAAATCTACAGCTTATTTTTCATATAACTCCTCAGTCATCTGAACAGAACAGGTCAGAGATGACATAGATCAGATAGACTTCAAAGCACACTTAATTGATCTTTCTGTTAGGTTTTTTGGTCCATAATTTCTCAGGAACCTTCCCAGTCATGTTCTACTATTTGTTTCGTTCATCTGAAAAATGTGAGATGATTCTATAGTAAAATTTTAAGATATTTTTCTCTTAATAATCCTAAAATCTAGGAGGTATGAGGTTTTTCATATTTGAGATCATAACACAAACAGAACAATAGAATGAAAGAAACAGTAGTTGCCTGGAAGATACAGTTATAGCTACCTAGTTAGAGGAAAAATAGCGATTTTGGAAATATAGGCTAGCTGGAATCTAACAGAATTTGGCTGTTCATGTTGATAGCACTCAGTCATTAGCAGATAGAGAGGAAACATTTCTTTTAAACTAGAAGTCAGATTGTCCTGGAATTCCTATATTGAATTTCTTGTTTATTACTAATGAAAGGAAAGTTTTACTTTTATAATATCTATTGATAGATCTTGTGGCTGAGAACTGTAAAGAACTTGGCAAACAGAAGCAAACAAGCAAGTAACAGGAAAAAAACCAACCCCAAAACAACCACCCACCCAAAAATATAGAGTAATATTTGTATGTGTTGATCTTAGAGTTTATCTGATTTTCACTTCTCTTTACTTTACTTTTAAGTACATTTTTCAACCTTGATAAATGACCAGGGGGAAAAAAAGCCTATATGGCTTGAGATAAAGATCTTTTCCGAGAAACATAGGAATTCAAACACCTCATTTATTCTTCTCTCTAGTGCTATCAAAAGCAGATTATAAAACAGGAAAATACTTATGAATAAAATAAAAATATTTGTACTGAAAAGAGTGCCTTAAAATATTATATACTTTTAGTAGCATAAAATCTTTCTTAATTTCAAAAGGCCTGTGAAATATTTCAAATTGAACTTTTCATTGTGCCAGAATGTTAAACATTGTTTTCTCAGATAAATCAGCTGTATTCATTCAGAATAGACTTTTTTATTTATTTTATTTCTACAACTTTTCTTTGTATTTTTTTTCCCAGGTAGAGTTTAAATCCATGCCATTTCTGGAAAGGTATATTTGCCTTTAAGAGTTTAGGACACTCAAAGTAGTGTCCACACCCTCTGGTTTCAAGAAAAGTTCGTGGGTGGATCTTTCACTATTTATCTAAACTCTTGAGGTCACGTTCAGCTATTTGAAAGAAGTATAATTTTGTTCAGGGAACTCACAGTAAAATGTAAAATTAAGCAATTTAGCTGGAGTATTTGCATAACAAATTTTCTACTACAGATTTTCATTTTTTGAAGTCCTAAAGAGGGGACTTCTATCTGGAAAAGGCTGCCCTATCCACAACTACATGGGAAATGAGGACTGAAAAAAGAGGAACTTTTTAACAGAGGCTGGAGGAGTTACCAGAGGAAATTAAGTACTAAGAGACTGTAGAATTACTAAACCTAAAGATTACATTTCAAGAAATATGTGGATCAAGGAAACAAAAAAAACCCCAAACCCAAACAACTTGCAGAATGACAATTTGTATAACTACACTAAAGTTTTCTTATAAGAGGAGTTCATAAGAGACTAATGAGCAAGGGATGTAGGATGGAGTCACAGAATGGGACTCTGGGCACATTACTCTGATTCTGCCAAGATCCTGGGGGAGCTACTGCTGCTTAATGCTAACATGTGTGGAGAAGCAGACTTCCTACCAGATCCTTCTGCTGCTATTGTAATGGTGTCTCTTTAGTCTCCATGCTAGTGATTCCACATGTATAGGAGGAGAAGACACTAATGAGAAACTGTAAAAATTAATTAAAAGGTCAATAAACTTCTATTTGTGCACATAAGAATATGATTTTTTTTAAATGAAGCAAAAAACTAGTGATGAGTTTTATATTCTACCGTAAAAATAGAAATTATTTAGTGAAATTCTTTCACTAAAAGAAAATTACTTTTTTTTTTCTGATGGATCATATGATTTTACAGCACCGAATTTACTAATAGTAAGGGAGTTCCTGCTACACTGTGTGATAGAGTAATATTCAGTTGGCACATTTGAGTAAAGAGAATAAAATAAATCTAATATATTTAATGAGGTATAGATTTAACACTACCCTGAGATTTTAATCTCAATAATACTTTCATGGTGTATCAGTAGAATATGGGTCAGAAGAACAAAAGGAAATGAAATGTATCATACTAATATCACCTGTACTTCTGCAATATAGGTGTGCCTATGTAAATATGTAAAAAGTCTTTGAATCTATCAGAAGGAGTTGACTCAATAGCTCATATTCACTTTGAAATAGTTGCCTCATCACTCAAAACTTTTGATTGTCTAAACCCCAAATATACAAACTGTGATAAGAAAATATTAACAAATGTGTTCCAAACAGAACACGTGTTGTCCCTGTCATGGCTCTCAGAAACTCTTGATGAGCTTATCTTTCCAAGACATGTAAAGTTTGAAGGAACAGAAAAACCAGGCAGACACAGAAGCCGTCTGAACCTAAGGCGGTAGAAAACAGAAGGACAAAACTTCAAGCTAAATCCATGTTGGGAACAAATATTCTGAGTCTAAGATCATTATGTTAATTAGCAAGAGTGTAGAGAGAAAAGAGCAGTTATCACCGTGGTGAAGTGAGGGGAAGTTAACAAGGAGGGCAGTGATAAGGTCATTAGCTCTTGTGCAACAGGGAGAAGAGGTAACCGCTTATGGCCTGTGAAACAGCAATGCATTAGCAGGAGCTGAGATGTGGGGTAAATTTCAGGGGACCGTAAAACTAATGTTCTGAGAGTCCAATTTTTGTGTAGAAAAGTGTATAACACAAGTCTGTAAGCATTTCCTTCACTGTCTGGTTACATGTGCTCATGAGCTAATACCTTTATATTGCCCGTGGAATAGAAACAAGATTTTTAAACACAGATTTTATATGGTGTGTATCACTGCATTATTACATAATGAGATTCCATACAGCAGATGGTTCTGTATTTCACAAGGAATATATTGTCTCCACCAAATTACTGCAAGTTACTTCCAAAACAACTTTAATTCCCATTAATAAAACTGATTTAATGTATTCTGTATTTACGCTCTTTTTGGGAGGCTCATCAGATTTAAGCATTTGACTCATATATATGTCTAAGTATTAAAACATTATGATCTGTCCTGGGTGATAAAGTGAAGTAGTTTACAAAGTAAATGGCAGCTACAGCCACTCTAGCAGTCAGCTAATAGTATGAACATATTTCGGGGCATGGCATCATTTCCCAGAATGTGACACAGAAGCACAAAGTTCTCTTAGAGACCACAATCAGCTGTTTATTAGTGTCAGAACAGTGCATAACAATGTGACTTTGTTTATTCCAGAAGTGCCTTTGTACTGTACAAGCATTGCATAGTGTTATTTGACAATGAAGAACTTAATATTTTGCCTGACTACAGCTACAGAACTTTTAAATCAAAGTACTTCACTCTCGAAAATGAAACAAAAGCAATGTGAATGATTCTGTTCTAATGAAGTGCAAGGCTTCTCTTGGGAATAAAAATATGATAATTCGTATAACTGAAGCATTCCATGTAAATTGTCAGCCATTCAAATTAAAGAAGTAACTAATGAATAACTGCATGAAAGATTGCATGGTGATTAGCAGTACAATATTTAATATCAACTGATGTTATCAATCATTTCCCACTGTAATTACCCAGGGTGTTGAATAGAAAATAGCTTTTAAAGAACATTTCAATAAATGAAGTAGCAATTATTATGGGTAACGTGTAAAAGGGAGTGTTGCCACATAGTTAGAAGTGGCCAAAAAAGTTTTCCAACCTGGTGAATATTTTTAAGATTTTCTTTTTCTGTACCAAAATGAAACAAGTGTTTTCTGAAAAATTCATATGCAATATAAGTGAGAAACAGATAGAAAAACAGCCCTTAACAAACACCTGATAATGAACTTGTCAGTAACAAAAAAAATTATGTACATGGTCAGCCCTGATTGCATGGCCTAACAGCACAATATTCACTGCTGGACAAAGAAATGCAAATGTGAGTTGAAAGATTACAAGCACATCAGCCTTTATTTTTGGTAATGCAAAGTTTAGACACATTTTTTAAAAAGTGTTATGTTCTCACCTAAAACTATGCATGTATTTATATATTTATTTATTTAAACAATCTGTGATAACACTATTATCTGATTATGTTATTCAATTACTTAGTGCATGCTAACACACTTTTGCAGAAGAGCAAGCAGAGCAAGGCTACTTTTCTTCATGAATCAGTAAAATGAAGAATTACTTTTCTTGGAGTCTGTGAAACTATACTGATGTAAGACTCTTTGCATGATCTCTCTAAATTTTGCCTTTTGCAGGTGTTCTATTTGATTGATTTAATCATTAATTAGAGTTGGGACTTGCATTTGAGTTTCTTTTATCTCAGGTGTATGTAAGTGACCATCAGATTAATAGATATTCTGAAGTGGTGAGGGATATGTTTCTCTTTGGTTTTGAACTGAAATTTCATCTGTGAGCTACGAGATTTTTCACAATATGATTTTAGACCAAACAATATTTTTGCTTTAAGTTCCAGATTTGACAACCATCTCTACATGAATTATGTTCTATAGATTTTACCTTAACGTGTATGTATGTAGGGATGAGGTGGGCGGGACATCTCTAAATTAGTACAAAACCACTCTGTTGATTCATTTCCATTTCATGATATTTTTACAGAGTATGAAAGTTAATTTCACTCCGTGTCCTTGGAATGTGCTATTTGTCTCTCAACTAATTCACTTTTTAATTGCTGTCACAGAATCTTATAACAGTGGAGACTGTAAGGAACCTCTGGAGATCATCTTGTCCAAGACCTTTGCTCAAGCAGGGCCACCTAGAACCAGAATAATGTCCAGATGGTTGTACATTTTTTCACATATTTCATCATATATTTTTAATTCTCTACTTCATTGAGATAAATCCAGTTGCCGTTAAGTGTTTGGGTTTTTTTTTTCCCCCTTATTCATTAGTTCCAAGGCCAGACTTTTAATTTTGAATTAAAAGTATTAAAGTGGAAGAAAATTCATGCATCACTACATTTTGTTTCTGGAATTGTAGTCATGGAATAGGAGGAATGATAATACTGACAGCCTTCAAATATTTAACTCAAATAACGCCTAGATGAAGAGGTAAGTGTTCTTATATTTCCTACATGATCCCTGAAGAGAACAGCTAGAAGGAATTTCAGAACAGAAGCCTAACTCACAAATTCTTATTTTTCTGTGTACTACAGAGAGACCTTAAGAAGGCTGTCCTTTTAATATTCAGATTTTAATTTGGTCCTCAAATTAGGTGAGATTAATAACTTTTTTTGTGCTTCAGAAATAAATTCTTGGTTAGGACAGTGCGAAAGGATCAGTTTATGCCAGGCTCATTCAATACAATGACTAAGTTTTATTAAAAAAATGAAGAACAACAGACAAAAGAGAGTATGTTAAGGATGCCTGGAAGCCTGCTGTTGTAGGAGGCGTGTCCAAGGCACGGGGGGTGTGCCGGGGCAGAGAAGCCCAAAGGAGCATGTGTCTAAATGGATAACCCTATTGGTTACAAGGTCACATGATATCAGGGTATAAAGGGAAGCACCGAATTTGAAATAAACCTCTTTGATTACCACCTCAGAAGAGCATGCATCCTTCTTTATTACATAAAGGCTTAGTGTCACGTGGTTCCCACATGCTGTCATGTAAAGGAGATATCTAGTTGTAGGGTCTGCAGGAGAGACTTTTTTCTGAGCGTTTTGCTGTACTTCTTCTAAGTAGACTGTTACCAGAGAATCTTCTTTTTCAATTTAGACACAAAGGCTTTTCATGAAGTGCTCAGAAATATATTTTCAGAAGACTGTTAGCTGAGTCAGGAAGACAGCTAAGCTGTCTTAGCAGGACAAGAGCAAGACATAAAATAACCCAGAAAGACTGGAGATTTAAGCTAGTGTTCCCTATTCAGATCCAAGACTATACAACTTTCTCACAAGTCTCATCTGGGAATCCTTTTCTACAGTTAGGCATATAAAGTAAATCATTCACTAGAGCAAGTCGTGCCCTAGTAGCTGAACAGAAGCCTTTATCCTAAAGCAACGATTGGTAGAAAACAGAAGCCTAAAAGACTCTACCTATGCTGATTCATTTAAACCAAACCAAACAAAAAAAAAAACCAACTAAACCAAAGGGAAAAAAAATCAAAACAACAAATAGGCAGTCTAGATTAGCTCATGTTTATACTACTTTGTGCTACCCTACTCTACAGTACATATGTCTTGAAGATGGCTAAATGGAGTAATCCTGAAGAGCTCAGTGAGCAAACATTTGAACAGGGTTCATGATTAGGGATTTAGTGCTCCAGCTCCTGTGCTTCAGCTCCAGCTTTACTCAAGGTCTTTTTTCAGTAGAGAAAACTGAAACAAAATGGACATGACTGCAAGAACTTTGATCTCTGAAAATGTAGCTGTCGTACACCATGATTCAGAGTAGGAGTCTTGAAATGCTTGCTATCTGTGTAATAGCTGTAGATATTCAATTGGTTCATTTCAAACTATGACACAAAGAAAGATGAGTAACTCCAGTGCTGGGACACAGTCATCAGTTTTGAAAAATGTCAGCTATGAATTAGGATGCCTACAAGCACTAGGGAGATGCTGGAGTACTTTTAAGGCTCCAGACCTCCTGTTTCCTGTGAGTTGACCAAAGAGAGACAAAAAGTACCCTACTGATGAGTGATTTCTGTTCTTGATACTCCTGATGACTTCCTTGAAAGCTAATGATCAAAATTTACTCTTCATGAAATTAGATTGAAAGCCCAGACTAATTCTGAAACAGATAAATGACTTGTCCATGAATCTGATGTGACTCTTGGCATGTCTTGTGCTACTGTTGTCTTAAGTTGTGTTTCTAGCATAACAAACGGAAATTGCTTTATTAATTTTACTAAAAATATGAGTGAAGAAGGCATGTTTAATGCCTGCTAAAATGTTCTACAGTCTTCTTCCTCCCTTGCCACAAGCAGATATTTGGTTGTTTCTTAGCTGAAAAATGTTTAATAAATTTCTGCCTACCCCTCCACATCAGGCCTTCTTCCCTCCTCCCCAAAGAAGCTCAGTGGCCCTTCTTATTCTGAAATTCTTGGTAGACCATTGCTACAAAATCCCTAAATGATCAGAGTTTTAAAATAAAATCTGATTTTTTTTGGTCTTTCTTTTTTCTTTTGTTTTTTCTTTTTGAACACAAATAATTTCAGAGAGCTGATTTACAGTATGGTTTTACTAACAGTTGTGTCAACAAAAATAAGGAAGCAACAAACTGTAATATTTAACTGCACGTGACCAGATAGAAAGAGACAAAACTGGAACTCTGAAATAGTCCTTTTGCTAGAGGAAATATATCACCCTTACTGCATTAAAGCCCTAGGACGAGATGACACAGTGGTGCTGAATGAATGGCTACAAGAGAGCATATGCGAACACTCTGCTCTGGTACATGAGGCATTGCTTTATGTTTTGCAGTACAATGCATACAAATTCAGATCTAGTCAGTTTATGATAGTAAACTGGAAAACAAAACAAACAAAAACCCACAGCCTCTAGTAGCAATTCCTGAAAAGAAAGGAAAAAAGTCCTCAGGGTAGACTGTCAGTTTACATTGCAATCTTAATAAAAAAGAACAGTTGAAAGGAATCAGGCCTCCAAGTAATAACCATGTCAGAAACTGCATTGTAAACCCATATCACAGAATTATTTTGATTTATGTTTGTAGTATAGATAGAAATACCACAGAGAGAGTACAATGAAATTTTAGCAGAACGAAGTCTCAGAATTTGGTCTCTGTACAGTTTGCTACTCAAAACTCTTGCTCAAGAGGGCCATAAACCTACTTTAAGGGAAGTTACTAATTTGTCTACTGTATGTTGAGTTACCTAATTGTTGATTATATTGATGTAATTGCTATGATAAAAGCAGTAAAATGAACTAAACTAGATTTTCAGAGCTATAGAATGATACCCTCGTTAAATTAAGAGATAATCACTGAATACGATCTGATTGGCTATTAAGACATTTCCCAATGTCAATTCTGCATAATAAAGCATGTTTTACATCATGTAAGAGGGAGCACAGATGGAATGATGCCAAAAATGAACAGAGCTGTTGAAAGTTTGATTACCCAATGCATCCCTTCTTTACCATTTTCTGATTTCTCTGTTTATAATTTTGGCTCTTTATAAAATTTCAGAATCAAGCAGCTTTGAGGAAAAAGTCTAATGCTCAAAGCAAAGTGGTGGGGAGAAGAAATACCCAAATTCTATTAAGTATTTGAATAACTCTTGTTGTGACTTTTTGTTACTAAATCAACCTCTCTGTGCTTGTTTCAATATTTGCAAAATTCCTCTACTTGCACAGCATGTTCTGAGTTTAAAACTTAAAATTTTTTAGTGGCTGTCATGTGAGGATCCTGAAATGCCATTTGAATATTAAAGAAAAAGTTTCAATGCTGAATAAAACAGCTATGTTCCTCTAATGAGAGAGGACTGATGTAGTACTTGCAGACATGCATGGTGCATAACAAAAACTGAATCACACACTGCAATAAGGAAGGGATGAGAGGTAAAACAAACTCTTAGGAAAAAGTCTAGGAAAGGCCAGAATGTTACCCAAAAAATACTACATCTAATAAGGAGAAGAAGATCTGATTCAAAACAAACAAAAAAACAATCAAACTAAAAGTCTGGAAGATTGGCCAAAGAATACAAAATGGAAGAGTATACCAAGTAAATCCTTAGTAGGTAGGGGTAGAAAATGGCTAGAAAAAAGATGTTCAGATTCTGCTAAATTAATGTTGAGGGGGAGTCTTTCAGTTTTGTGTGAAAAAATGAAGAGCTAGAATAAAAATACCAGCAAACAAAATTGCCTTAAAAAATAAATTACAGCAAAAAGTCCTTTCAGGACCAACACAAGGAACACCTTGAACTCTAAATTCTAAAGACCTCTGCCTCCTGAGTTCTGTAAAGAAAACAGAAAACAATTAAAACAAACTAAATTGGATAAAAACCCAAAAGCATTAAAAGGAGAACTGAATTTATGATAATGCCTGTAGGTGTAAAGCCTCCCCTTTACAATTGCTGCACATCCGTCTAAGCACAGCAGTTAATAACAGCCATTAGCAACAAAAACCCCAAAAGTCAGACCATATCAATTAATTTCTTACTGTGCATTTCTGTAGTGAGGAATGCTTAATATAGATATATTATAAAGTGAATGCATGTTTGACATCTTTTGGTTCTTTTCCTTTGAAATGTGCACTTAAATGTTAATATTAGATTCCATAAACAAAGGACACCCAAAACAAACATGAAAGAACATAAAAGGCCTGAAGTTGACAGTATAAGTACCAAATCTGATGGAGCACAGCAGTTGTAGAAACATAAAACATGTTGAAAACATAATAATTATAGCTAGTTAGAGATCAAAGATATATGTGCAATAAAAGCAAACATAAACAATCAGATAAGACACATTAAAAAAAGAATTCTGCTGTAAATTTGAATGAAAGCTATGGGATAATATTTAGCTGATATAATTCAATTAAAAATGAAATGGTTTTATGACATTGATTTTTTGTTTATTTTCTCACTTCAGTTTTAAAATTAAGCTATTATGTGTTGAGTATGAATGAGCATATTTTAGATTTATATAGGTTTTATGATTTGAGTATATATGTACATACACATACATGCACACACGTATGTATGCACATGCATGAACACACATATATACACATATTTGCAGGTGTGCATGTGAATAGTCTTACAATTGTTTAAGTAGAGATTTTATATGACATATTATGAATAACTGTTAACACGAGAAGATCAGTCATTACTATTCTTAGATTGTCCATAAGGTGATATTATGGAAGGATGATACTTGAAATCTCAACAAAACAGGGCCCCTGCAAGGTGAGATATACCTATTACACAGCAAGTTTCATGTACTTCATGTTTTGCTTTTTTTTCTTGAGGGGATATTCTGCATGATAGAATTTGCCAGGATGTCCACGGTAATAGATATCTTCACCAACACAGTCTACCTCAGAAAGTATTGAACATCAAGTGAATGTCTTCTAACTTTAGAAATCACTCCCAATACAAAATGAACTACACTGAAGAAATGTCTATTTGCATCCACTAGCTATATAAAAGGTCTTACAGGGATCATCTCATTACAAAAGTCTAGATTCATCCTTTTGCACCCCAGCTGTACGCAAACTAAGCTGACTCATTGAGAATAATGACATCCGATTGCTTTTCTCACAGAAACCACTAACATAAATGTGACAGGGATGAGACACACCACCGTGTGATTGAATTTGGAGTATGGACGGTTCTTGCCTTTTTTGGCAGCAGGAAGAGAATGTAGGACCATATAGTCTCAGCAGAAAGGCTTTCTGTCATTAGAAAATCCAGATGTTGCTGACAGAAAAGGATGTTTCCTGGAAGCTTTGTCTAGTAAATCAGTTACAAAATTAACCAAGTACCACAGAGCTGCTCACTTCCTCCCTTACCAGCAGGATCTGAGAGTTGGAAGAACAGAAGCCAGAAATCTCATGAGTTGAGATAAAGAGAGTTTAATAAGGAAATCAAAAGCTGCACACACAAGCAAAGAAAAACAAAGAATTAATTCACTCCCTCCCATGTGCACACAGGTGTTCAGCCATTCTCAGGAGAGCAGGGCCCCATCATGCACAATGGTTATTTGGGAAGATAAAAGCCAAATCTCCCTTTCCTTCTTCCCCCAACTTTATATCTTGAGTATGATATAATCTGGTATGGAATATCCCTTTGGTCAGTTGGGGTCACCTGTCCTGCCTGTGTCTCTTCCCAGAGTCCCAACTTCCTTACCAGTGTGTGCAGTATGAAAAGCAGAAGAGGCCTTGGCTCTGTATAAACACTGCTCAGCAATAACAAAAACATCTCTATATTGTCAATCCTATGTTCAGCATGAATCCAAAACATAGCCCCATACTAGCCACTGTGAAAAAAGTTACCTTACCTGAAACCAGCACGCACAATTTAAAATACCTGCAGAGCAAATTCTGTCACAAGCTGAGAAGGGATAAGGACATGTAAGAGACCTCAAAATCAGAACATGAGAGGCAAAAATCTGAAACATTTCAGAGTAACTGCCAAAAATAGATTTCATTATCCTTCCTCATGACATGTATTCAAGTTTATGAGGCTATAGCTGCATTAGCCTCAAAGATCTGCGCTTAAATGGTGTAAACAAGAAAACAAACAAAAATTTATAATTCTCTAGAAATTATGACTTTTTAATTAATTAATGATCCATTATAGTGATCCAACTAATTAGGCTAGAAATAGATTGGCTGAATTGGGTGTGGTTTTGAGTAAGAAAACCAAAGTATTTCCTACTAGCACACCTGGAAAATAGACTGAAATTTAAAATGGGTCGTACTTGGCCCAGAATAGCTGTTTCCATCACATTTATTTCCAATCTCTATTTAATCAGTATCCTGAAATTGTCAGAAAAGTTTAGAACATTCTGTAAATAACAACCAGGAAGTTCTGAAACTGCTGTCACATTTGCCTGTTATATGTTATGCTTTTCTGATAACAGAAGAGGGGTTGATAGCATCTCATGTATTTCTCGGTTGCTGGATGGCATTAATTTATACTATTTTTTTTGTAGTAAGTCTGTGTACAGTGGTTCACTAGAGAGACAAAGAATTATTTATGGACTATAAAATGTGAAGTTGCTAGAGAAGTCAGATTGTTCCTTTAAACTTCTGCTTTTGAGGACCTAGCTACTCATATACTCAGTAAAGGGGAAGGGCAAGACAATTATTTCACTAAAATTTGAATTCAAATGAAATTAATTTAATGCATTTTTTAGTTTCAGTTTTTCAGGAATAAGTCATATATGTCTCAAAGAGTAAGTTGGGAAAGTTTATGTATGAAAAATGCTGTGTTTTCCAAAGAAATTTTTTCTTCCACATTTCTGTGGAACTGCTTTTAATACTGCTTTTTATGAAAAATGTGTTAGGAACTCTGTCTTACAAGCAGAACCAAAATTTCCAGTCCAAATAGATAATCAAACTTAAAAAAACAGAGTGGGTAGGGCAGTGAATACTTAGTAGGAAACATGACACTTCTAATTCAAATTTCTTCTCTGTCTAGTGCAAATCTGTGGCTTGAATCTTTGTCTTCTACATTGCAGACGAGTGCCTTAACTCAGTTTTAAAAGCCTTTTGGAGTTTTGCTTCTTTTTCATATGGAAAAAAGAAAAGAGAGAAAAAAAAGAGTGCAAAGAGCCCATAATTCTTTAGTGAACTCCAACAGTCAAGGTGCAGAATGTTCTTTGAATGTGTATTACTGTGAAATAACTTGACTCTGATTCATATAGGGCCCTGTCTTCTGATCAGCCACACATCTTAGTTCACTTTTGGGATCTTCTTTAGAGAAAACTAAGTAATGTCTTCCAAGTAAATCAGAGCACAGCTCTGAGAATCTGCTCTCTACAGATAATGTGGATGATGTTAAACCAGCTCTTTCAACTCCTCTTGGCAACTACATCACCAACCCGTGTTCCTGTTCCAGTGGCTTTTTAGATAAGCACCATCTATTCCTGAGCACAAGCCCAAAGACATACAACATGCTTTTGGAAACATGCTGTAAAACATCTCACTTCAAAATACTAACCACTGTACTAACAACGGAGCACTATTAGCTTCTCATGAAAGAAGGCTTATGGCTCTGTCTTCCATGCACTTGAGTTCCAAGAGAATCCAGACTTAAGACAAACCTCTCTTCCCTATTTCATTCTGGAATCTGGATGCCTCAGAAAGTATTCTCCAGGATAACTCACAAGTATCTAGTACTCTCCATGTGTCATATAACTGTAAAACCCTTGTATGTCACAGGGAAAATTAAAATAAGGTATTAAAAAAAGTATTTTGCATGAGCAGGTTAAGTTACAGTCCCCACTGTAGAAGCTCCCTTCTCTTTAATCCCTAGTTGCTGGCTGTTAGTCCTGAAAAGTCAAGGTATTTAAGTGGACTTCTTGCTAACATCATTTCATTACCATCATAGGTGGGCAGAGATTACATCCTGAAACAGAACTCCCAGTTGATGATACAAGAATTTTTTTCAGCCACAGTAATCACTCTGCTGAAATTTGACTTGTGATACCTTGCATACAGGAAAATAAATAAACTCACACATCAATAACTCCTTCAACCACATGGAATTCTACTTACCACATGGAATTCCGCTTACCACATGACTGAACATACTATTGATTTTAAATTAACAGCTATCCAGCTTTTTCATCAATCCAAAAGTACCAATTTTTTCTATTTCTTTTTTCTTCAGCTCCCAAACTTTTTCTTTATCCTTTATGCCCAGCTTTCACTGATAAAGTCAAAAGTGGGTGTTTTCCAGTGGTATCTTGTTTTAGCCAGTGTATCATTTGTATTCAGAAATCCCACATATGAAAAAACAGCACTTTCTTTATGGCATTCATGGTCATTTATCTGCAGTACAACATAAACAATTTTCTCCAATTCAAATTAATAGCTACAAATAATATGTTGTTGAAAACAAAAAGTCATTGCAAGACATAATCCAAAGTAATGTTTCTTAACAGCAAAATTTTGTAGTTTAAGGGACTGAATCCACCAAAGTTCAGGAGTTTCCACTATCTGGGTCACTTAAACTAGACTGACCAGCACACTGTGGAATATACAGTAAGGAACAGCCCTGTAGTGGTGAAGAAATGGGGTAGATAACTGGAAGACTTCCCTATTTATTTTATTTTTCCTTTTTTCTTTTTTTTCTTTTTTTTTGTGTTTGCAGTCAATATGGAATTTCTATAAGGCCAAATGAGTGACTGGACAGTTGTGTAAGAAAAGGGACAAAGAGAGAAGCTTTATGTTGCAAGAGGTCTTGTAGAAAAGAGATATTAGAAAATAAAAAGAGACATTGAGAATAAAATTTTATTTTGTAAAGAGAAGCCCTGTAAGTATTTTTTACAACTGCAGCAAAGAATATTTATACAGTAAATATCATTGTATTTGTTGAACTTAACATCTGTTATTTTTTCATATTGATTAAAATACTTTAAATATCAGGACTCATGTGACCAAGACAGCATCAGCTTGAAATAAACTGTTACTCTCTTGCTATTAGCTGAATAGTTTGCAGTATTAAAAAAAATAAGAAAGAATGAGTTATTTTTCATGAAAAAGTAGCAAATGGAAATAGGCCAAGTGGATTTTGTCGGAACATAAAATATGCAGTCCTTTAAGGCCTGTAGTTTTTTTTTTAATAATCTGCAAAGATTTAATAATAAAATATTTCCTATTTAAGAAATAGGAATAATTTTTACAATCTCTTAGTTTTCATCTTTAACATTACAGCAAGTGCAATTCCTTTTACTTGCCTCTATATTTAACTTTTCCTGGTCTAACATTTTAAATGAGAATCTCTTTTATACTGTAAATCTATTCCAATCCTATGATATTTTTGGACTTTATGCTTCTTTTTTTGGTAGGGGATACTTATACCCTTACTGGGTAGATTTAGGAAAGCAATAAAGTATCTGAGATTAAACTAAAGCTGCCAAGTTGATCTGCGACAGAGGTTAAATAGAGTGATGTTTGTACATCCTAGAATGGGCGTCTCATATTCTAATAGTTGTACTTCCACGATGAAGTATTATCCCTTAATGTTTTTTAAGCAGCATCTGTGTGAATGTATTTCATTGTGAAATCCCTTGGACTACTTTAAGTCTAATATATGTTGGCAAGTGGGTGGCCAGTTGTACCTGCTATTATCCACTGCTGTGGGAAACAAGGTGTTTACCCCTTCTGTGCCTTGAGGCCGGAGCTGAACACAAACTTCAGAACCAGCCAGCAGCCACAGGCTGGGATTGCTAAGGCAATGCTCCAAATAGACACATTGCTTAAACAATCTTTTCTGGACTGGTACTCATTTCTGTATGGCTTTCACCTGTTGGGTTGAAGAGAGTTGTGGCTGTCCTGAACCACAGTAGCTGTTTCTTGCAGGTATCCATTGCAAAACTCCTGTTCTCATGGTCTTAATCATTCTTTCAGAAGACTAAGGGAGTATGGAACACAGGACATGATTTAAAATTTCAGAAAAAAAAAAAAGAGAGTTAACAGACTGCTAGAAGTTGATTTAAGGTTGTATTTCCACAGCTTTTCTCTACCACAGAGGGGAGAGAAGCCTATGACATTGTGTATGAAAGAGAGAGCAAGGGAGATGACATACTAATCCCTCTTGTAAGCAAAAGAGTAGAAAAGTGTCTAGAGAAGTGATCAGATCTCTGACCAGGAACAAAAGGGAATAAACTGTTCCGTGAAAGAAAATAAAACAGATCAAAAAGAGGAGCAAATGGTCATGGCTGAGTCTGTTTACTAGTTTACTCCTGGGTTTATACAGCTCTGAGTCAGAAATCCCAGGGAAATGTAGGAAACAAGGTTTTACACAGCCTGTCCATCATCTGTTGACATGCTTCTATGAACTACTGAATGCAGTAATAACAATCAAGTCCTGAAAATTTTGACTTTGCTAAACAATAAACAAAAAACTGAAAAAAATAGTTTTACTAAATTTCCTTTCACAGTAAACAGATTTCAAAGAAGATCATTTAGGTTTATAGACTGACTCTACAAACTGAATTTGAGATCTTTTATTTTAAAAATCACTGTGTAACACTTGGTGTTAGACACAGTTATACTACATCTGATTCAATGAGCTGAAGTCTGGGAACAAGACAGCTTACAAGTATAGCAAATGTCTAGTTAGGTTTTAGAAAGCTCTGATCAAAAAGCCTGGTTTAATTATGTACCTCATTATTTCTTCTTCTTTCTTTAACTGTTGTACCTTTCAGCATGTTTTAAATAACAGTGTTAAAATAAACTGTTTTACCAAAGGATGATTTAACTGCTCAAATATGGTACCTGGTGCCCTAGGGTACTTGAGATGTGCATTATCTTGGTAGAGACAACACAAGACTGCAGGAAATCCATGCCTTTCTAGAGATGCAGCTGGAAGCCGGGAAGGATGACAGAAGGTACCTAGCCTGTTTTATAGCCACATACTTTTAGGCAATTGATTCCAACATCAGCTGTGTCTTACTTTCGTTATAAAGGTTCCTGGGTTAGTATAAACTTTGGACATGCAAAGTTTATCAGCAGTTCTATTTGTGAAATGGCAAATCCCATATTTGTGAAGATTTGAGTCATAAGTAACTTTAAATTGAAGAGGTTTATATGGTTTAAGTAAGCCAGAATTTGGCAATAGTGTTTTCAATCCATCATTTTTCTTTTTCAGCTATCTACAGCAAATCCAAATTTTTGGTTGAAGTGATTTTGTGAGTAGAGGAGATGAGAAAAACTGTGGCCACAAAAAAAGCAGGTAAGAAAACCCTTTCTATCCTGTCTTATTTCTCATTTCTGATTGTTTCTTGTTACTATCCAACACTTTCAGTGCTCTCATGGTTCAACCTGGGTAGGCACCTTAGCACCACATATGTATTTGCTCACAACCTTCCCTCCCTGCTACCACAAAAACAGACAAAAAACCCAAACCAAACAAACAAGACAAAATTTACACACAAAAACCTCCACAAATCTACACACACACAAAATAAAAAATCAAAGCCAAGAAAAGTGAAAAAATCCAACTGTTCACCACCAACAACTGATGCCCAGCTAGTACCCAGCTGGCAACAGTAGTCCCCACAAACCTGTCCCCATCTCCCTACATTTCAATTTTTATTGCTAAGCGTGATGCCATATGGTATGGGATAATCTTTGGGTCAGTTTAGGTAGCTGTCCTGGCTGTGTTCCTTCCCAGCTACTTGAGCATCTCCAGCCTCCCCCTGGTGGGTTGGGGTGAGAGGGAGAAAAGGTCCTGACTGTCAGCACTGCTCAGCAATAACAGAAACATCTCTGTGACATCAACACTGTTCTCAGCACAAATCCAAAACACAGACCCATAGAAGCTACAACAAAAAAAATTAACTCTATCCCAGTCTAAACCAATGCAAGAGCTTATGGCACATGCACTGCAAATCTGCATTCACTTAGTATTGCCAATATCATTTATGTTGCTTCTGAAATTAGGAAATAAAATGGTTTCCACGTAAAATAAGAGTTATCCTGTATCTTCTTATTTTCACTACTTCCATTTTTTTTCCTCATTTTCTTCCTGTTCCTTATAGAATTTTTAAATTTCTTTAAAAGTTTTTTTTTTCTTTTTTCTTACATGTATCAATATTATTTATATTCCTTGCTAGCTTGCTTTGCTCTCTGTTTCCCTGTCTGGATTATACCAAAGTGAATTTTAATTGTCAGTTCTTCCATTACTTCAGTCTCAATTGTACATTTCCTAAGTGTTATAAAATCTTAGACAAAATTCCACTGAGGATTTCACATTCCCTCAAAGTCAGACTTTCTGACATTAAACCTAGTGCATTTTTTCTCTGCTAAGAAGTCTCATAAGTATGCCAAATCTGAGGATTTTTTGTTTGCTAGATAGTGCATGTTCTCAATATCAACTATGTTTATACCTGTCTCACGTCATTGCATTTTACACAGAACTGCCTCTAACCATGTAGGCTATTTAACAGAAAAACAAAACCAGAAGAGCTAAACAAAAAAGACCCCTCTTTCCTCCATCATCTCCCTCCCAACAATTCAGAGTTTCTTGAAAAAAAAAAAAAATTCCTTTTAGGCTTTTGCTTAGTTTCTTTTAACCTCAGTATCAAGGTAATTACTTTTCCCTTGATAAAGATTAAAGCCAAGCTCTAAGAGACCATGCTGAGTGTACTGCCATATCTGCTCTAACTGCCCAAGAGATCTGTAGCTACATCGGTGAATTACCTGACTGCCTTTATTATCCAAATTTCTATCAAAACTTTCTCTACTGTCATTCCAAGTGTTTATGCCATTTTTCCCAGCAGATTCTGTTTCATTTCTCAGTAATGTTGCTATTCTTGCCTCCTGTTTTTTTCTTATCTGTGCCTTATATCCTGACACTTTAAATCATCATGCTCTGTATTGATTCAGTAAAGTGCACTGTTCCACTCATTTTGTATTGTACATATAAGTGAAAATCAACAAGAGTGTTTATGGGAAGTGAGAAGGACTGACAAATATGTCATTCTCAATTCACAACTTTTACACTGATTAATGGGTGAGCACTCAACAATATGAATAACGATCGCTGGTTTCACAACTGTCCGTAGGTGCCTGACTGAATAGGATTTTGGTGCCTGAGTCCCCAGTGAAATCAATAGAAATTAGAATTGTGGTCCCTAAATAGCTTTGTTTTCCTGTCACCTGTAATAACTACCAGTAGGATAGATATAAGTTTCTCAGTGATGTTTAAATATGTGTAAACAAAACATAGACTCTTATAAATTTACAGTGAGTTATGAAATGAGAAAGATTGCTAAGAGCCTGATCCTTCAAATTCTCATGCTTGTTATACTCTATAACAATAAATAAATAGATAATTTTATTAATTTTTATCACATTCTTTTTATTTCTTACTGTGTTTTGGATTCTTCATGTAGAAGGTGTCTTTCTAGGAAGATCTTTCATAACGACTGCACAATAGTGACGAACCAGAAGTCTCATCATCACAAGACCCAGAAATCCTGCAATTTACATTTTCTATGAGGAAATTAAGAGTTTCAGTGGATGCAAGAATTATCACAATGAAGACTTGAAAGAAAATGTTCTGTGTACATTCTCTAAAGAAAAATGCAGGGGGAGCTGGAAGTGGCAATTTATTTACCCATGAAAAATTTCAGTATCAAGGAAAACACACATTCCACATTCAATAGACTTTGATGGAAATTTATCAACAGGCTCTACTCAAAATCACGGTATACTAGAATGTCCTTAAATGAGAGAGTAAAATTTCCAACCAAATAGTTTTTAAAAAGAACCAAATCACAGAAACAGTATGTATGTATAGAACCAGAGCAATGTTCTACTATATCAAGTGAAAAAATGGATTGTTATCCAAACAACCTTGGTTTTCTTATCTAACTTTAATTTCAGGTCTCTCTTAGTCTGTCAAATTAGGTGCAAGAATTGTGGCCCCCTGAATTTTTCAGTAAGTAATGATGACATACTGCCATTTTTTTTCCTCAGGATAAGAAGTAATTGTACTTTGTCATTTCAGGTTTTTTTTTTAATTATTATTTCTAAGTATCTATTATAGTTTCATTTGATTTTGTTCAATATAGTAGTGCATATCATTTAATATATTGAACATCTGCAGAATATTTGACCTGGGGGAGTAAAACAACAACCATGAGATGCATGCTCCTGATGCAGCAACATAAATATATTACTGACTATTAAATGTAAATATTTATCCCCATAGTTACTGCTGCATGGTATCTTACTTTCCACACCTATTTATAATTCTATATGAAAAGTCTCTTAGGAAAAAAAAAAAGTAGTACCTTTGTATAACTATCGACTTTTTAAGTGAACATCACTATACTACCCTATTTTGAGGCATGGCAGATACTGTCTTGGGAGAAAGTGGTTTCTAATCCTTTCTTATCCAGCTTCATCAATAAAAAAGATATTTTAGGTTGACTATTCCATTTGTTTATGTTATGCACTGTCACTAATACCTGTGCAAAATGAGTTAAAAAGAGATGCAAAGGCATAATAGAGTGCCCATAGAGGTGGTAGTTGCCCCGTCCCTGTAAACATTCAAAGCCAGGTTGCACAGGGCTCTGAGCAATCTGAGGTAGCTGAAGATGTTCCTGTTCACTGCAGTGGGGGTGGACCAGATGGCATTTAGAGGTCCCTTTCAAACCATTATCATTCTATGATTCCATGAATATTCTACACCTAGACAGAGAAGATGTAAGAAGCTACACCAACTTCAAGGCAATAGAAGGGCCAAAGGATTACTTCTCTATGGTGTTCTGTTCCTGAAAAACTCCCACGATTGTACAGTAAGACAGCTTCAACTCCAACAAAAGATCTGAGTGGTTCTTCAGTTAGTAGGTCAATCATCTTTGAGAGCTTCCTGTTTGTGCCAGCGTTAAGGCTATCACTGTGGACTGAGTGCACACTTCAGTGTGGACTGAGCTTCTGTTTTCTCCCTCAGGATCTACGGGAAGCCGTATCAACCTTTGCAGAAGTTAAAGCAATAAGGAAAGCCTCAGTAACATTGCTCACTGCTTCAAGAAGTTTGTAGCAATGGAGCATATTTGTGCATTGGCTTCCTGCCTCCAAAAGAGTGGCCCACTTTTTAAATGATCCTCTGTCTAATACTCTACTCTGAAATATGATAGATATTATTTTAGCAAAAAATATTTTATGTTGATCTAATAATTCTGCAGTAGCCTCTAAAAGCTGATCCTCAGTTAATGTGTGTGCATTCCTAACCCAGCCCATGGTGAGACAATACAATTTATTGCAAATTTCAGAGGAAAAATTTGCATGTAATCTGCATTACTTGGCAACTGAGCTAGGCCAGGAACAGTTGGGCTGTACCTTACCCTGTTATGTCTTCCTTACTCAATCACATGTGTTTGAGTCTTTTGTCAGTCTCTGGAAATGCCAAATACCCACGTAAAGTTTATGTTTATGATCATGAAAAATGCATCGAATGCATATCAACTTTTTTAAGAAGATGATGCCTGCAAAATATGCAGTACAGTCTTCTGTTTTTCTTTCTTTCTACTTTTAATTCCACATTTCTGCATTTATTTCATGGAACAATGCTGTTTTCTTCATTGACCTGAGAGTTATACAAGATTCAGAACATGAACAGTTAACTCATTTCCTTAATATATTCCATTCTCTTTTTTTATCACCTCTCCTTACGGTCACTGGTCTTTATGTCAGCTCCTTTCTCTTATGTTATGCCTTTAATACACTTACCCTACCACTTACATGACTGCTCATCTTCCTCTGTCACTTTTTCTAAGTCTAAAAACAGTCATGTGTGCCATCAGTGAAGCTCACATATTCATTTATCGTTTGGAAGCAGGCTGTTACTTTTTTCTAAAATCTGATCCCTTAGCACTACAGCCAAACAGTGCTTGCAGTAATCATTTTCCACATTCTCTCTCCTAAAGAGGATTAATCCTATCTTTCATACTTCTTTTTCCATCCTCTGATAAAATGTAAGGGAAAAGTCTGTTTGTGGTCAGCATTCCTCAGGCTGGTAATTCTGCCATCTGGTTCAATTTCTTTTTCTTTCTTTTAAATGCACAGGTGCTGTGTTATGTTAGCAATCAATTGCTTTTCAGCCATATTGGTTGGGGAAGATATTTTTTGTTGGGACATTTAACTGGTACTGAAGAATTATGGGTTAAGTTGCTCTGTTTGTTGCAGATTTTTCTGTCTGACTGTGGGCAGCTCATCATTTCTCTGTATCTCAGTTCCAAGTCAGTAACATAGAAGAAAAATATTTTCTTCTTTTCATCTTTTCTCAGAATGTTCATAGAAAGAAACACTTTAAAACTTTAAATAACTATCAGTTAGGATTTGAAAGCAAGTATTAAATATTAATTACAATTATCTGCTCATTTCTCACAGAGAATAGCAGCTGCGATCTTTGCTGCCTAGTTTTCTTGAAGCAACTTTAGAGTAATGAGTTGTATTCTTCCCTGGTTTTTGACATAGAATAGTTATATGAAGATACTTCTTTCACACAGCATCCTTACCCTTTCCAAAAAAAAAGAAGAAAAAAGTTTAAATAACCTTTTAAATGAAATATAGCAATAGTCCAGCATTTTAAGGATGAAAGTGCAGTTTTCTAAAAGGTCAGTTCCGTCCCTGAAAATGTTTTCAGTTTAGACAACACATTATGAAGTCTGTACAATCTAATAGCAATTTTCAGCACCACTAACAATAGAAAGTAAATTCCAGTCATTCACAGTAAGATGGCAATGTGGTGACAGTTGATGCTTGAGTATGTGTGCTTTGAGTTACCGCAAGAATCTGCTTGCTGAGGGGAGAGAACTTTTCCCTAGCTGACTGGATGAATTTTAGATATAGTTGAAAAATAAAACCATAACAGATCATAAAGTGATTGCAAATCATCAACTGTGTGGCAGTTTCCCCAACCCTCATTTAGCAGACAAGTATCAAAATATATTAAATTAATAAATTCCAAGAAAACAAATAATCTCACATTTTCTCCACAATTGTATTTGACAGATGTTTTTATCTTTTACTTCGAGTGAGCCACTATCATTATGTTTTATTTTCCAGATGTATGTCCTTGTTCTCTTAAAACTACAGCAGTTCCACTATGCAGTAAAGCTATAAATTCATAGAACTGTCTTCTGAAGTGCCTGCTTGTTTCATAATTCCACTTCCATATCTTTAGTTATTCTAAAATATATTGAACTGTCAATGTGAGGGTCAGGAGATAGAACACTTTGTAACTTCTCTGCCAATGCCTTTGTTTAACTCGGAAAATAAGCTACATCACCAAGGGAGTGATGACATCAAGGATACATAGAGTCACAAAGGCATTAAAATGTTAAAATGTTAAACACTGTATACTGCAGACAGTGCTTAAGAGACAAAGTGGTATATCCACATGCATTTACTTTGGGTATCCACCAGCAAAACATTATTAAAACTTGTAAAGAATACAAAGCAGCCCACAAGGGTTCTGCAACTTAAAATAAATAAATAAATAAAACTGTTCCCTGCTCTCAGAATTATTGTCTCACAGAATCATCTGCCTTTTGACCTTGAAAACTTATGCATGTTGTCTGACCCTGTTTTGCTGTCAGTTAGTTTAAATTTCATTTTATTATTTTCTTTTACCTGGGAATCAGCAAACCTTATGGGGCTTTCCTGGAATTTTCAGAGCCCTTTCTGGATTTTCATAATATTGAAGGCAAACATTACATGGTTTCTTATAATTTCCTAGGAAAAAGGGAGAATGAATACAAAATATCTTGCCAAAGTCTTAAAAAGAAAAAGGATTGTATAATATTTATTAATACCTAACTTCAGTTTATACTTAAATACATGTTTATATTGACAGATAAAACACTGACCCATTTGAATTAGAGCAATTTTATGAACATGGATAGTGAATTATGAAGCCATAATAAGGTCTGAAGATGAATGCTTTTGTGTTCGTGGGAGATCCAATAGTAATATATGTCAGAGAGAGAAAAAGAAAGAGAGAGAGCACATCTATGATGGGACTTTGTCAGGCCCAAGAGATGAAGGTGTTATATTAGGCAAGGAGAAAGGGAAATCGTGAACATTTTAGGTTATGTTCAGGTGTATATTGCTTTCTGGTATCAAGCCAAGGCTTGTTATCTACAAAACTCCACAAAACCTCCGAAGCCCCTGCCTTAATCTTGGAACTTTTTCTGATTCACAGTTTAAGTCTAAAAGATTTGAAGCTCTCAGTCCAACTGCACTGGCAGAGCTTAGGGGTAACCAGAAAAATTGTTAATCAAAATTTAATCGTGGATATAATCATCAGGCATTTACCTACAGGACACCATACAAAGTGCAGATCACAGCCCATCTCAAACACATAAGATCTTTGAAAAATACTACTCTACTTCGAGGAAAACATCAAAGTCAGGACACAAAGAATGGAGCATTAGTGCTTTCCTCCATTTTTATCTAGACTTGGGGAAAATCTCTTTATGAGGGCTTATTCTACAGTCAACTTAGGTTATTTATCCCTTTTTCTTACTTGCTTTTTCCTCCTGTTGAAGCATTTATAAAAGTAAGACAACAAAAATTAGAAGAGTTGGAATTCATTAGAATCAGAAATCACACACAGAAAAAAGGCCAGTGTGATTTTCTGGTTAGCTCAGTATTAGAAGTAAAGTTTTATGAGGGAGGGATGAGGGTGAAGCCAAATTCTTACCTAAATTTGTCTCCCATTCATACCCCTGGAAATCTTCTGAAGATGCTTAGATATAGCATATCTATTTTTTGGCACAGCTTTTACAAGATACAGTTTGCTTTTTTTAAAAAAAAACATTTTTACATTTCCCCAGTTAATGAACTTATATATAAATGACATTGCCCTTTTCTTTGTATTTGAATATTGAGTATTTTGCTGAACATAACCTTAAAGAACCATTCTGCAAAGGTACTCTTTCTAACCCATTGCTTTGATGAAGTCACCCTTCTCAGAATTCTATGCTCAGCTTCTACTTCAGATCTATCTGTGGCACAACTGTTACACTTTAGACAATCAATTCCAGGCTTATTCCTTACCTGCGTCTCATACCTAGCAGAAAGTCCTTGTAAAAATCCCTGTGGTTGATATTTCTACTCTATTCAGTATATATATTTTCCAACCCTTGTTATCTCTAGTGTCTGAACACAGGTGAATCATGAATTAATAAATATATGTAAAATTTGTCACTTTACTCTGTATATTTTCCATTGACTAATATATATGTGTAATGAGGATAGCTGTATATCTTTTCAGAGCCGGTTGTTGAAAAAACTGAAGATAAGGAGAGAAAGCCTTTGAACTTGCTGGATAGATGGAAAGACAGTATGGAGAAAGGAGTCAGTTTTTTTCTGCAGCAATTAAATACTCAGAAAATTATATATTTACACACAAATCACTACAAACACAATAAGTGTGCCTCGCCAAAAATATTTTTTGTTCTGCAGGGTAGGTAATTTTGTGTATCCGAAGAACAGAAGGTTTATTCACATTTTGATTCTAAGACAGTTTTTTAAATTGTCAATTTTCATCAGATTAGTACATAATTGGACCCTTTCACTCTTTTTCTTCTTTTTTCCTTTCCTTTCTTTTTTTTTAATAGTTTTAGATTGGACATCACAAAACAAACTAAAACACAAATAAAAAGAAAGCCTTAGAAAAGTGTCTGTGATATTATTTTTCTTTTATATCCCCAACAGGAAATAATAACTTCAACACAGTGTAAGGCAGATAGTTGTTACCAAATAAGTGCACATAAAAAGATTTTTAGTATCCCACTAGGCACCTATCTAATATAATACCAGAGAACACTTCTTTTCTGATTCCATTTAAATATTGAGATAAAGAAGTTATAGCATTTGGTTTAAACCTCAGGACTAGATCCAGGCAGACAGGACAGCAAATAAGACTTCTGAAAGCCTAGAAAGTAGCACAACTAGTAGTGTCCCAAAGGAAGTGAAATTCTCACCAGTTCATATAGAGAGAAAAAAAAAAGAGAGTACTCAAAAAAGACTTCTGATGTCTTAGCAGAAGAAAGGATCTAAAGATATTGCTCTTAACTTTTGACCTGGCACTATAGTCCTTTGAGACCTCTGCCTTCTGGGTGAAAGGGAAAGAGAAAGAAGAGATGGGTCTTAGTTTCACTTGGACAAATAAGAATACTATATTTTTCCACTCTGTGACCTTGGCTATGTGATTTACCTTGTTGGGAAAAATAAGCAGCAGCAATCTGGGCATATAAAGAAGATGCTGAAATTTAGGCAATACTGAAATTGGTTGGGATTTTTATATATTTAGACTTAAAAATAATGCAGATTTCTAGCTACCAATAATTTTTTAAACCAGCATGATTCTCAAATCACACTCCTAAGAAGGCAAAAGTCTTCAAACAGCCCCTGAAAGACTTCCTCTTGGACCTATAAATAGTTTTATAAATCTGTTTCACTGAACATTATTTCAGAAACTGCAGATCAGCTTTCACCTGGGTATTTGTTTATATGTAATCTGAGTATTCCTTTTTAAGTAATTGTGTAAGGACAACATACTATTTATCTACATATCTTATCTTGCTTACATAATGCAGTACCATCCATTAATATGAGTTTATCTTATTCTGTTCAAACCAAAGAGACATTAAAAATACCTGGTTGGAATTTTCATTCTGTTGTAGCTGGTTTATTTCAGTGGATTGTAAACAGTCAATCAGTTTCCATGTGCTTGTGCAAAACCTTGGCAACAGTTAAGTCTTGTGTCCTATATTTCTTTAATTTCCTTAAATAAATATTTTCTTTTTCTGGAATTCAAAGTATGTCTTAATAAAAAAATAAAATATTTTTATATTACATTTATGAAATTTACCTTTAATTCACTAAGCTGTTAGGTCAAGTCATAACATATATTGGTCTTTTAGGTACCAGTAAGAGGCTTCCAATATCTCTATAAGTAAGAAAGAAAAGTGGGAAGAAGACATGACCTGTTGACTAATAATATGTCACCCTAGAACAAAGTTCAATATGAGATTTATGCTTGAGAGCTGTTAGTTATGCTGCTGATTCAAGATATGTCCTGCTCAAACTGTTTATGATGATGTAATAAAATGTGGAAGATATTTGTTCTGCAGTCTCTTAAAATTAGAAAGGAGCACTGGAGGTAAATCTAGTCCAACCTCCCTGCTCAAGCATAGTTCCCTAAAGCACATCAGTGAGGACTGTGTTTTGAATATCTACAGGGAAAGTGATATTGTCAGTGTCTCTGGGGAACCAGTGCAAGTGGTCCATCATCCTCACAGGAAAGTTCTTTTTTATGTTCAAGTGGAATTTCCTGGTTCTCTTTGTTCATGGGAGTGCTGGTTTTGGCTGGGGTAGAGTGAATTTTCTTCGGAGTGGCTAGTGTGGGGCTATGTTTTGGATTTGTGCTGAACACAGGGTTGATGATGTAGAGATTATTTTGTTATTGCTGAGCAGTGCTTACATAGAGTCAAGGTCTTTTCTGCTTTTCATACTGCCCCGCTGGCAAGGAAGTTGGGGGTGCATGGGAGGTTGGGAGGAGACACAGCTGGGACAGGTGACTCAAACTGATCAAAGGGATATTTTACCAAAGCGTCATATTCCAGACCATATGACATCATACTCAGTATATAAAGCTGGGGGAAGAAAGGGGGGGGGGATGTTTGGAGTAATGGCATTTGTCCTCCTAAGTAAGTGTTACGTGTGATGAAGCCCTGCTCTCCTGGAGGTGGGTGAACACTTACCCTCCCATTCCTTGTTTTGCTTTGTTTGTGTGCGCAGCTTTTGGCTTCCCTATTAAACTGTCTTTATCTCCACCCATGAGTTTTTTAGCTTTTGCCCTTTTGATGCTCTGTCCGATCCTGCTGGTAGGGGAGTGAGCGAGGTGCTACATGAAGCTTGGTTACTGGCTGGGGTTAAACCACAACAGTGGTGTTCATTGAACCCAGGAGAAAAGTTTCTTATAATATTGCGAGTTTAGATACCTTATGTCAGAGACCAGATTCATATCTCACCGGGTAGTTTGAGTGATGGGTCAAATAAAGCCATGTGTGGGGGTGGGGGGGGGAGAAGGGCTAGGCCTAGGCCTGCAGCCAATATGGCCCAGAGCACATGGCAGGGAAAGCTGTGTGGCTAGGCTGTCAATAAGGTCTGCCTGGTGACCCACCCACACTGTGCCCCCTAATTGTCTGTGGCACCCCACACTTTGGCAAATGGGACCATGAGTGGTCAGTAAACCAAAAGTCCCGCCTAGAGGGAGTGGCCACAACAGCCAAAGTCTATAAACAGACACACACGAGGTTTCCATATTGCCTTGGCTACAATATGGTTACCTTTTCTCCACAACAACCAAAACTACGACTCATCTCTTCCGGTGCTTGTGATATGTTTACATTTTTGCAGGAGCGCCCATTGGGCAAAACTTCAAAACTTCCAGGGGTTACCACCCCTTGGGGTCTACCACTTTTCAGCCTCTGTGGGAAAAACCAAGGTCCAAACCACCACACCTGTAGTTCTCCTTGCCAGGCAACTTGTCACCTTTTAAATGGTAACTATGTGTTTCTGTCCTCTCTTTCTCTCTTTATTGTTTCTTCTCTTAATCTCTCTTTCTTTCCTCTTCTGGGCAACTTAAACACCTATTTTCTGAATTTCACTTAAGTTGTGTTGGTGTTTGCCTAGTAACTTGCTATTAAGTGCAATGCTTCTGTTAATTGCATTCTTTGCACTGGGCGTTGTAGTGAAATGCTTTTCCTTGGTTTGCATGTTATTTCTGTAAAACTCTTTTTGCCAAAACACCTTTTTTCTCACTAATTTAAAAGAAGTCTCCTAGAGAAAAGTGTATAGCCTTTTCTCTGGATGTGAACTCAAGGTATCAAAGAATCAAAGACTTTGCGAGAGTTTGTGTAGGCAAAATCTCTTGAAGTCCAAAATTAAAGTGTAACACCTGGTAAAAGCGTGGAACTTCTGAACCAGGGTGTAACTTTTAAGCACAATTATCTGGCACTGAAGCAATTTGAAATCACGTCTTCAATTTAGTGTATGAGTATAAATGAAATAACTTCCAATTTTAATCTTCATTTTGGACGTGCTTGAAAAGGTCAGATGGTGTATGAAATGAGTGAAATTCTGGTCTGGCAATAAGACTACATCTATACTATCTCAAGGGACCCCTGGTGGTCTAGTGGTTAGGATGCAGCACTCTCACCGCTGCGACCCGGGTTCGATTCCCGGTCAGGGTAAAAAAAAAGTCCGTCCCCCAGGCAGATGGAGTTCGTCAGCCTTGTAAGGCCATCCATCTAAGAGAAGGTCACTCTAAACAAACCTACGTTCTGAGGACCTCACTGCCATTGTCCAAGCTTGCTCAGCCCCGGCAGATGAACCTCAGGATTAAAGGGTGGGCTCAGTTCAGCGCACGCTGGGTCTCACCTAAAAAATCCATTGCGCAGGCTCGAAGGGTTAATGACCTTTCCCAAATCATCGCTTGCGAAGACTGGCCATACATACTATCTCAGCACAGTATATATCATAGCTAATGGCTAGATACTCTAACATTTAAATAATGTAACTGCAAACAAACTGATTAGTGGGAATGCTGTTTGACCCGAGCTAACTTCCAGGTTTTACCTGGGCACTGTCTGAGATGGACTGAGCTTGCCGAGGATAGTGCTGTGCTAAGGACTAACATGAAGGGCAACTGCAATACTAGTGCCTGGGCCCATGCTTTGGCCCTGGTGATTTTACTGGAAAACAGCATAGCGTAAGAGTCATGAGAGTGTTCAAAGAAAGAAAAGGAAAATATACAAGTTTTTGAAAGTGCAGCTGAACAACTTTGTGTTTAGCAATCCCTGTGCTAAACTGAACCTCTTCATCTGACCTTTATTTATATCTTGGAGATTTTTCGCTTGTGTTTTAATCAAAAAGATAATTTATCCAGGAGGCAAGATGACATTTCAGTTTCTGTAGAAAATAACAGATAACTAGAAAAAGAGAGAAAACATCATCTGGTTTCGCTGTATTTTTTTAAGCAGGATGTTTTAGAAACCTTATCTTAGTAAAACAAATAACCTTCTCCTTCAGCTGTGAACAATAGCAACAAAAACATCCGACTACAGTCTTAAAATCTGCAGAATAGAAAACTCCTTTATAGTCATAGAAAAATATTGTAAAGCTTTAGAAGATACAATGACTGAAGCCCCAGTCCTTGGTGAATTATGATAAAAAAGGGAATGTCCCAGTGGCTGGCTTTAATTGTTCTTCATGAGCTTGAAAATGCCATGTAAATGTGAAAGATCCAGTTACTGGATTAGCTATGTGTGTTTGATAAAAAATGCATCAATCATTACTAGTTATGAGTTGTTTCCATGAGAGGGCTTAAAAGAGAAACACAGCTTGGTTTTTGTGCTGCAGATAGCACCCAATAAAGACACTGCTGCTGTTGAGCTGGCTGCAGAACTGTCAGCCCTGCCTTTTGCTCTATCTTTCTGAAAGTCTGTTTGGTTTGTACCAGATAAGGATGGAGGTACTTGTTGATAACAGGCAGGAAGGAATAATGGGATACAAATTTTGCTTATGATATTTGGTTTCTATTCTGTCTTTCTCGTTTTGCTTTTAAACTCAGTTTTTCTTCAGGTGCCCTTACCAGTTTCACATGCTCACTCTCCTCAAGTCTTGTTTCCCTGTGCAAAATGGATAACAAGTAATACCATAAGAAATGCTTCACTAATTCCTTTGAAGGTCAAAAAGGTAGAGGCAATATTGTCACTGAGCTCTAGTACTGAAGAACAGTATCTTAGCCATCAGCTTTGAAGATATTCAGAGGCAGTCATCCTTTCATTTGTCACATTGCATGCAGTGTAAGGAATGACTGAAAATTAAAACTAAATTAATTGCTAAAAGATTAGTTTTTCACTTTGATTACAAGTTGAGCTCCAACAAAATCTCCAATTAAAACTTCAAAGAATGTTTTATGGCTTCTCTAACGACAAGAAGTACTGAATATGTCCCATGTCATCTTATCTCATAAAACTATTCAGGAATGACTATTCCTGAAGTTCTTCTTTTGCATGATGTAAACTCAAAACACCTCAGAGGGACAGTATTTTTAACTTGGGTGTATGACATCCTGAGTAAGTTCCTGAACTGCTAGATAAAATCTCTTTCTAAGATTTTCTCACTAGTGATTTGTGGGGTTTTTTGGTTGTTTGGTTGGTTGGGGTTTTTTTGAATTTTATTTTTTTAAATGAGGCACCCCTTGAGGCAATAATAAAATTTCCCCTCTTTTTCCCAGGAACTTTTTGTGAATTAAATCTGAAATATCTAATACCTACTATATATTTAAATAGAATTTACTTTTTTTGTTGTTGGTGGTGGTTTGGTTGATTGTTTTTTTGTTTGTTTGTTTTTGCAGAAGAAACATGCTTGAGTCAACTTAGAACATTTATACCTAAATGACATTCATGTACAGAGAGACGTTCACATATGTAGCAGCATTATAAATGCTGCATATTTCATTGGAACTCCATGAATCACTGACAGCTCGCTTTTAAAGGTACATGGTCTGGGCGAACATAACAGGTTTTTTATCCATTTGGACAGCTATGAAACAGACAGCAAGATGTTATCTTTCAAAACTCAATTCTCCCTTTATTTACACCCGCGTGATTCAGATTAACTCTACTTGCTTTTATGAAATTAAATAAAAATTAAATGCTACTGTTATGAGTAAGACTGAAGTTAAAATCACAGTGCATTTGACAACATTTACTACATAGTTGAAGGAAAGGAACAATTATATGCTAAAACTGGTTTCTAATTTTTTTGTTTGTTTGTTTTGGTTTTTTTGTTTGTTTTTTTTTGTTTGTTTGTTTGTGTTTTTTTTTTTAAATCACATACTTTTACTGCATTTAGGTTCTGCTTCACTACAGAAAGGAAGGAAGCAAGCAAGGAAGGAAGACCCAAACACCTAAAGCCAGGAATAAAAAAAAACCTTTATTCTCATCCCATTGACATTTAGAGCTCCACTAACTTTAACATGTTATTCTGATGTACAACAGAACAAGAGAAGAACCAAATTAAATGTACCTCCAACTGTAAGTAATATTTACATGTGTGTCCACATGTGTTATACCTGTATGTAAGAATGAACACAGAATCTCCAAACTATTTCTGTACAATATTAATACCAATCCTAGTATAAGGGGAGATGGGGCCTCTGGTGGTCTAGTGGTTAGGGTGCAGGACTCTCACCGCTGCGACCCAGGTTTGATTCCCAGCCCCCCGGGCAGATGGAGCTCGTCAGCCCTGTAAGGCAATCCATCTAAGAGAAGGTCACTCTAAATAAACCTACGTCCTGAGACCCTCACTGCCACTGTCCAAGCTTGCTCGGCCGCGGCAGATGAACCTCAGGATTAAAGGGTGGGCTCAGTTCAGCGCACGCTGTGTCTCACCTAAAAAATCCACTGCGCAGGCTCGAAGGGTTAATGACCTTTCCCAAATCTTCGCTCCCGAAGACTGGCCATTATAAGGGGAGATATATTTTCCAGACTTTTTTTAATATAATAACGAGAGGCTTCTGGTCTGATTCTTTATCTACAGGTAGATAAATATTCACAAATATAATTGTGGAAATCTTCATATCCATAAACATTTTCTTTTCCAGGCACTCCCTTCCCTCTGTGCACATTTGTATGCTACTGGCTCTTTTGCCCAAGAAATGGTTCTCCAGTCTTCTCTTTGCCATAGCACAAAGATAATCCCAAGGCTGTCCTGAAGTTCATTTGCTGAGGTTATACAGGGCACTGACTGCCCTGACATCAATATGCTGAATATAAGGTGCTGCTGGAATTCCATCTTTGAGTTTAAAGTTTTCTCATAAAATTTCTCATCCATTACCATTCTTTCAATTTGTGTAAAACTTTCATTATGGGTTTTTATTCCTGAAATAGGTTATTGATTCTTTTAGAGAAATCTTTTACCATTTTTAAAAATATTGCTCTGATTATAAGTTTTATTCAGTTTTGTAGTGTTGAAAATTTATCAGTGTCTGATTTCACATCATTGGGTGTCAGTATACACCCAAATGTAATTCTTTTAAATTTTAAATAAATATGGCAACACCTTTTACAGTTAGACTTGCTATCCAAACAAATTCTAAAACTTCCCTTATCATGTGAGAATGTTGACTTCACCAGGAACTGAGAGTACTTAGGCCCTCTGAAAAATATCACTAATTTCATTTGAGACCTTAATAGGGAGGTAAGTGTCTGAGGGAAGCCCCTGAAACTAAGAAACTGCTGCTCTGAAATCAGGCTGCCTCTAACCCTGTATTTTACAAGTAGTCTTGACCCCATCTCACTATGCTAAGGTATACAGAAAGGACTTTCCAGGTAAGGGATTTTGTGTCCATATGCAAGTGCATTGCTGAATAATAGGACAAGAAGATCCTGTGGTCCTCTAGCACTTTTGGAGGAGGCTGTAGATCAGGACAATCTGAGGAACCTGGAGAGCAAATCAGCTTACTCTTAGGTAGACTTTTAAAGGCTGGCCTTTGATTTGCTCTCTGGGCTTCGTTGGCTGTATTGATTAAATCTCTTAAGTACATAGGAAATGTATATACCTATCTCTTCTTTAGACATGTACATTCATGTAAATTAAATCTAGATCTAAATTCCATTCCACCAAATTATTCTTACTAAGCTTATATCAATATAAGTATTGAATGTTATGATAAGGAAATCTGCTGCTAAATCATTACTACAATTAGGGCTGACTTAGCTTTTGTAATGTGAAGACACAAATGACTTCTATCACTGTGTGAGCCTCAAAACACACTGATAATCCCCTAACTCTCTAGCAAAGAGAAGCCAACTTCTCCTTAGCTGTCTTATTGCTAATTTTTCGGAAGGCGCTCAGTCAGACACAAGGAGATGAACTTTTAAAAGTTCATTTCTTTTGAAAAAAACTTCAAACTTCAGACACACTCCAGATGTTTAATTCCCACACATGCTGATTGGCAAAGGCGAAAGTATGTTTTAAAGAAGTTATATTTTATTTAATACAAATGGACACCTATGTCCTCCTATCTCCTCAAAATATCCATGCTTTACCTTTCTTTCTGCTCATCTTCACATCCACATTAAATGTGCTGTTGTTCTGTTACTCCATGTGTTTATCCTGACCACCATACATCTCTTCATCAGAGCAAAGAACAGAAGCTCAGAAATCTCTGGAGTAGCAAAGCTGCCAGAGAAGGTAAAAGCAGATTTTGGAGACTGGTTTACCCGGGGAGTCTATATGTCACATAAGACTTCCAGCAGGTTTACTGAAATGGGCCTTTGTGGGAGGAAAAGAGCTGCTTTGGGAGCAATCAGGATCCCAGGTGAAAGCTTTTTCTCTTCAAACCAGCTGCTTCGTTAGTCCTCAGAAAACACTGATAGGATTGTTTCAAGTTTTATGCACATTTGCCTAAGGCATTGAATGGGCACTTCTTTAAACAGAAAAACAAATAACCAAATCACAAATGATTAAGAGAATAATAAAACGGTGATTTTTTTTCTTGAAACCTCATCCCACCTGTACTTGGATGTGCAGATGTATTTTTAGTTCACTAACAGCTGTCCTAGCGAGGGAAGTCATCAAAAACCTGTACAGGCAGATGATAGAAATAGGACACACAAAGTCCCCTTCCCATTGTGGGATGGAAATGTCAGCAGCTCCCACACAAAATGTTTTTATAGTTCAAGCCTGGGACTGCCACTTTGAGTAACTAAGTCTGTACTTGTTTTAAAAATTCCAGAATAAGCCAATATTTTTTCCTAGATCTTGGTTTCTCAAAACAGGAAGGTGAGAAACAACTTCCTTCCTTTCTGTACTTTCTGTTACCTTTTTTTTTTCGTTCCTAAGTTGTAGCATCTCCAGGCAGAGAGTTGTGCCTATCTTAATGGGCAGGCACCTAGCCATCTCTACATGGCCTCTACATGGGGATGCAAATAGAATAGCACACCAAAACTGTCTCACCATGGTCTTCTATACAACACTGAATTGAAAAATAAGACCACATGCCATGGAATACATTCAGTCGAATTCTATATTTGAATGTATGCAAGAATTACATATGCAGTTAAATTTTAAAGTCTTTTTCAAAGGCAGAAACAGGATACTGCTTTGGTATTTCTCCCTTTAGCTTTTTTAGGGAGTTTAGTAATCATTGAATTTTAATTTGGACAGATTTAGCCAACTGTGGTCAAAGAGTGAATATTTTATTTGTTAGGAAAAGGACAAATGTTTATAAAAGAATACATGCAAACTTATTTTCAGAAACTGATATTTTAGGTATCTAACTGGATTTCTTCTGTGTTTATCTCAGAGGACAAATAAGTTAAATGAAAACATTTGTATTTTATTTCTAGTTTCAGTTATTCAACTTCTGTTCCAGACACAGGCTGACATTTGGAGGAAACTATGTCTTTACTCCCACAGTTATCTAGCTGAAGCATATCAGTAAGGAGGTTCTTTATAAAAAGCCTTACAACCAACCAAACACCCACAAAAAAAAGACCTTCCAAAAAACCTGCAGCAAACCAGCATGCAGCTAAATCAAAGAGGATGTATTTCTATGTGGTTTTGACAGCACTTACCATAAGAAGCTCTATGGGAATGTAGTCTCTGTATTCAGTAGATGCTTCTATATGTCTTCTATTAAGTGGGGTGATGGGATTGGAAATTCTCCAAGAGCTAGCCTGTCTTTTTGATAAAACTGCTCATCTGTGGCACCTTTGCTAAGAGCTTGTTGCTGTTTTTAGTGCTTCATGTCTTACTCCAGAGAAAGAAGCAGCTGTGAGCTCCACCACTACATGCCTGTTATGTGACTGCAGCTATCTATTATCACAATATTTGCTTTTGTACACCTTCAACCTTTCAAGGAGTTTACCTGTTTAAAGTTATTTTACAAAAGGCACTATTGAGGAAGCATGGTAAACAGTCTGGAATCTTTCATGGATTTTTTTTTTTATTATTTCTATCTTTCTTATTTTCTGCCCTATAACATGGAAGACAATTCATTCTTCCTTTGATATGACGTACACACAGAATGTTCACAAAGATGAGACAGAAAACAAAAGGAAGGCAGAACGCCTTTCCAACCATGACTGATTTATACCATTCCTGGAATTCAAATTCATTATTAGGTCAGTATTTCAAACCAGCTTAACTGGTTCTGTGGTAATTTGTATTTGCAAAGCATTTCTGGTCCTATCAGTAAATCTGGACCTTCCTTCTATTCTACTGAGTTTGCTTTTGGCTTAGCAATGTAACTGTTGCAATGAAGTGTACCTTCTGGCTCTAACAAACAATTCAAATATTTTCTATTCCTCTGGACTTGTTTTGGTGCTTTTCATTTTCAAACAATCAAGAACTTAAGTACAGGAAGATGGTGTTTGTGGAGAATGTTGCATTTCTCTCTCTTTTCTGCCCATGTCAAATGCACCCCTTGTGGTAGTAATCAAGGGAAACAAGAACAAAGAGAATAAGAATGAGAAAATAAAGGGAATAATAGAATTAGATCACTCTGTGATTGCACAAGTGCATAGCTCAGACCATTAGCACAAAGAAGAAAGAAAGAGTTTTTCATCTGTTTTAAATTGGAATGGGGAAAGCTGATCTATTAATTTCATAGTACATACAAATTTCCTCTGACTTCAACAAAAAATGCTCCTATGCTGAATAGGTAGAACCAGAAAAAGAAGTAAAGATAAAATAAAGACAAAATGCTCTCAAAATGCATCAGGGATTTATAGCTGGAGTAAGTACTAGTTGCTGTTAACTGAGGAAAAATATGTCCCAGTTAGCCATTCAGGTGGTGACAGATGTTTTGTGGAAACAATTTGGGCCTGCAAGAGAGAACCTTGAGCTCTAATGCAAGTGGAGACTTGGCCTTTGGTGGAAGGAAGAGGTCCTAATAAGGACAGAGAGTTAATCAGATCAGTTAGACTGTGGTGGTTAACTGTATATTCATTTTGACAGCTTACTGTCGTGAACGACAACATATCACAGAGTCAGAGCTCAAGATGCCAGCAATACCATGGGAAGGTGAAACAACTTAGTGAGTCACGGATTTACTAGGATGGCTAATGCATCTGAGATTTGCTGCCCTGTGGCCTTTTAGCTCTGAATCGTGGCATACGTGTGACGCAGACTACGTGAAACGATGACAGCCATATGTTTGTGCATCCAGTCCAGTTCAGACTGTAGCCGTATTTGGCCAAGACAGTAATATGAAAAACAGAAACCATTGTGGTCAATCTATTTAAAAGGAATGTTGGCTTAAATATTCTTGCAGTACTGCAACACAGTTTAGGGGAGCAGCATCAAGCCTTTTTGGAGGATGTGTAACACAAGGGTCAGCAAGAGAAAAACATAATCCTATACAGATTATGCTGGACAGCCTGAATGGTAGTTCACCTTATTTGCGGTGAAATACCTACAACATAACAGAAAATTTATCTCATTTAAGGAATAGCACCATTTAAGTGGCTGCCATATTTATATTATATCTGCAATATAATATTGAGTTCAGCCACAGCAGAGTCCAGCATCAGTGTCCCATTCCTGCCATATTTAATTCCTTTGAAAAATATCCTATTTCAATTCATTCATTACCCAGAATTAGTACTTGGACCTGTTTTGCAATAACAGTAGCTGAAATCATAAACAGTTAACTTTTGCTTATTGCTATCTTCTGAGAGCAAAACTGCAAAAAATGTGCATTTGCTCAGGTTTACACACCACTCCATGGAGTCAGTGCAATTCAGAGAGACTGCTGCATGTCCTAACTATTTCTTCATTTTGCACAGGTGAGACAAAACATGCTGTGGAGGTTGAAGTGCCATAACCTTCTTATTGTATTTATTCATCTGGAAACGTAACTAAATAACTAGGATGCAACCACATAGGGCCTTAACATTTAACACTGAATACATTGAACCGAGTCCACACCAGATGGCAACTAGCAAAGAGAGCAAAACAGCAGTTAAGCAGAAATCAAAATTATTCCCACACAATTACGAAAAGACGGGAAGTCTGTATTTTCAAACTGGACTGACACATTTTCCTGCATTCATCGTGTGTGATAATTCTATACATTGTTTTACCTACCATTCTGCTGATGAGTTGGGTATCTTAGATTACACACCTGAAATGCATACTGAAAGGAGTTACATTAAAATAAATGAGCCTACTCATTTTCAGAGCTTTGAGAGAGAAAGGCTTAAACTTTCACAGCAGGTGGAACTACCTATTTCATTTAAAAATACTACTAGGGAAAAGAATCTATAGCTATCTGATGTCAAGAAGGTGTTATAAAGAATACTACATCTGGTATCAACTTTGGACTTTAAAAGAAACAAGAAAGACCCCAGTATCTACATTTCATTTACATTCAGAGCTGACTGGTAACCTATTCCCTTTTTTCCCTGTGTCATCCTTCCATACCTTCTGCCCCTGATGTCAAAATATCATTTCTAGGGTAAGCGTCAGAGGAAGAAGGCAGATTTTTCATACACAGAGAGTTCATTACATACTTCTCCGTAAAGCTGAAATGTCAGATGTTGGTCTTAATGATTAAAATAAAAAACACTATTTTGTGTGTGCCAATTAAAGACACATTGCAAAGAATCATGAGGATAAATTTATACCATAGAGTGTTGGGATCTCTGTTTTTATGGGAACATTAATAGATGTATTTTGTTCTCACAGTGGAAGCACATTAGCCTTTTATATTTTAAAGGTCCTTGCATGGAATATAGGTGGGATGTACTCTTACCCTGTAGCCCTGTAATAGAGCACTACCATTGTAAGAAACAGACCACAAGCTTTGCATTGAATTTACAAAAATCTCAGGACAGAGGCTTGTCAGGCCTGCTCTGTGTGAACTGATCTTGACCTGCCTGCAACTTTTGTTCACTCAGTTTAGCTGTAACATGTTAATGCAACTCTATAGTGTAGAGAAATGCAGACTTGGTATGGTAGCAGAGTCCCTGAAAGGTGGGGATGCATGATGCAGTGTAGAGGACTACAGGAGTGGGATGATAAGGCATTGAGTGCAGGCTGGCATTGGAAATCCTTTAGGAATAAATATTTCACTCACAGTCAGTTACAGAAATGCAGACCTGGAGCTGCATAAAACTGGGTTCAGGGATGACAAAGCTAGTAAATCCAGCTGTAGAGCAATGAAGGAAGAGGAAAGGTGTAAAAATATGTTAGCAAACCTAGAAAAAATGACACCATGTGGACTCTACAGTGAGGAGAAAGATACCATCAGCATGAACACCACATTCATTCTGGAAAAGGACTCTGACTGCTGATGACTCAGTGTTATAACACACACACACACCAGAATGAAATCACCAACTCTAGGATTTCCAAGAGGAGTGGCAAGGTAAGCACACCACCAGAAAAAGGGCTAGAAACCAGGAAGTGCATATATAGTAATTCCAAGTGTATTATTATTGTTTTTTCTTTGAAAATTAGGGTTTGACAAATAATGATTATATTGTTAAGATTTTAGTTATGCTGACAAGAAATTATTGTCTTTATATATGTGCTTCTTTGTTAAAAGTAAGGTTTCAAATATACAATATGCTTGACATGACTTTTGCATTCTCACTAAGAGTATGCACAAGTGACCTTACAAAGAATGTCTGGCAGTGTCCTGGCTGTGGAGAGAAAAATCAACCACCTTCCAAAAAGATAGTGCAGCTAAAGCATCAAAAATACAGGCTTATCCATGCTCTCTTTCCAGTGTGATTACATTCCAGTTAGCAAGGACCACCTCAAAAGCGAGAGGTTAATTCAGTTTCCACAATCCATTCGGCAACTTGACTTGACAGCGTCACAGCCAATAAGCATGCCAATTAGTGTGATGTATTTCTATTAATTTCAACATTAACTACAAAAATAACTAGTCTGGATATTCTGGAAGTACTGTGATTTGAACATATAATAAAACTGAGCATTGAATTAATCTAAATGGATCTTAATTATGCATATGAAAAAGTATATAACTTTGGACATAAACATCTGGCTGATGATGGGTGAGGGACTGGCTAGTGTTCATTTGTAACACAGCTCACTATTAGTTGAGGTGCAAACAACCCATTTCATCATGAACAAATGCCACTGACAGACGTTATTTCACATCTCTCTTCAGAGCATTTTGTCCTCTGGATGGAATTTAATCTCTGCAGCTAGTGTCACTATGGTACTGCTGGCGACTACAATGGGCAACGTGGCATTATCCACAAACTGTTATGCAAGCAAAGATTTGCACATTGTTTACCCATTACTTGTGTGATGGAGCCTTAAATAATCTTTTCATTTGATGCGGTTTTCCTAATTTCATTTGAAATAATATATCAGGTTTTGTGCTGAGAGGAGATGATTTCCATAATTTTAGCTAGAAGTGAAAATATGCATGGAAGCAAGGACAAAAATTAATCCTGAAAAATACCTACTGAGCCTTAGCCCATGATTTTTAAATCACAGTTCTCATACTTGATTTTTTTCTCTTCATTTTCTCTTTTTTTTTTTTTTTAATTTGGTCTCATCTCATTAGTCGAGTTTGATGTTACCCCTAGCTCTTCTCAAACTATTATTTCCATGTGCAAAAGATTGTTCCCACTGAAGACATTTGCAGTCTCACTGTTTAATGTAAGCAGGTTTTGACCCATTGAATATACAAGGCTTTAAACAGTCCATTTTAAAAGACATTTTTTCTTATGCTGTGAACCCCTGAGGTACTATGCCAAGGTTAGGAAGCTGTGCATAGTTATTTTTGTGCTTTATAAAATGTTTAACATTTTCAGTGCATAAATCATTTTTAACTTTACCTAATTTCAGAGCATAAAGGGCATGTCAAACTTTACTAAACTGAAGCCCCAGGAAACAGTCTATAACAATGATGGATTTTTATAATGATATAACCCTTAATGAATTATTGTAGTTCTTTAACAAGGTTTTAATAAGAAATTTCTTTTGCCAGCATGGTTATTAGTTCTCTCATCTGAACAGCCCTGGGCCTGTCTGACATAGAATTGTACAACATAATATTTCTTTCTGTGTCAATCATATAATACTACAAATCTCCAAGCCTGAATAAAAGAACTAACTTTTCATTTCTTTGATTTTTTTTCTTTTTCTAACCATAAAGGTCGGGGGTTTTGAATATGTAACTTGAAATAAAGATGTGTTGACTATGATACAACTGTTACTTATGTGTAATGGAAGAGTGCCCACTGCTACTTAGACACTTTCACTGCGGTACATGATCTATTAAAACTGAGTGGATGCTTGTCTGTGTCCTTATGCACATTTTTATGGATACATTATCCTCTTTTCTTCTTTTTTAAGATATTTCTATATGTCTGAATGATATTTTGAATATTCTGAAAGACATTAGTCTTTTTTATTTTAGTGATCATACTTATACTTGTCACCATATGTTCATGTATATGTACACATAATTATTTACTGATGTCCACTTGAGACAATTTAAATACATTTTTAAACCATAGCTTTAAAATACTAAAAGAACATTAAACCTTCAAAGTTGAGCAGGGAAATGTTAAGAAATGCCTGTCCTATCTTTGTTCACTCCTCTTTTGTATATGTTATGCTACAGTTATTAATTACTTGTTTAATTATTCAGGAGACACTAAACTAAAGCTGACCACAAAAGGCTTCAGAAAAAAACTTACAAGACTCACTGACTGCATGGTATAAAGTAGTATGGAGTTTCATGTCAAGAAGTTTAAGTCAATCAGCATGGTTAAAATAGCAGTAAATGCTCAAACGCTGCAATGGACTCTAAATTCATTACTCCAATCAAGAAAAGGATTTTGTAGTCATTGTATATTTCTCAGAAAACATCAGATCAATACCCATCAGTGATCGTAAAGGTAAGTGGAATGTTAACAATTATTAAGGAAGGATTTGAGAAGAAAATATGGAATACCATATAATCATAGAAATGCATAGAAATTCACTTTATGATGGTACTTGCATCTGGAATACAATATAAACTTCTAATCCCTCATTTCAAAAGGATATATGAGAACTAAGAAAGGTACAGAGAAGAGTGACAAGCATGATTAGAGGTAGAGAATAGCCTATGTCCAAGGACAAGTTAAATGTACTCAGAATCTTAGCAGGGGGAGAATAAAAGAAAAGAAGAAGGAAACAAAATTTAAAAAAAGAATAACTGAGGAAGGCTGTAATACAAAAATATAAAGTCAAGAGTATCATGGAAAGGGGAAATATATCTCATGCCAGCAATCAGAACTACATGTAGATGATTAAATTATTAGGTGACAAGTCTACAGAAAAAAGTATTTTTTCACAGGTCACATAATTTCATTATGGGACTAATTGCCACAGAATATTTTGGAGACCACATGCATAAATGGGTTTAAAAAAGTTATTATACAAATTAATGAAAGAAAAGCATTAAGAGCTATTAAACATGATGAAGTGATTCCCCAGCTCAGAAAATCCTTAAAGTATATATTGCCAGAAGCTGGAAGGACACAACAAAGAGAGGGTTTATTCCACTTTAGCATTGTGGATTTTATTTTGTTTTGCTTTTTTTTAGTTGGTTATGTTTAAATTCTTTTCTTCAACTTCCCTTACTGATGACTTCAGAGACAGGATGCTGGGTTAGATAGACTTTGGTCTTAAACATTAAAGACATTTTTATCTTTATATATTCTTTTTACAGATTAAAATCTTCAGAGAATATCTTATAATTGCCTCTGTGTCTTGAAAGTGTAATCACAAAGAAATTCTATGCAATGTTGACACAAGGAACAAAAATATGTTTGTAAAAAGTATTTTACAGTGTATCCGGTTAAAGCCTGAAAAGGCATATTCTGATCATATAAGTGGGTTACATTTTATTTTTCAAAAAAATGTGACCTAACCAAATTTGAGAGAATTTTGATTAAATGGCAAAAGGAAATTCAATAGTAATTTCTACCATATATTATAAGTGTTGGCCATAACCTGCAGTTAGTCTAAGCTTGCCTTTTGTCCACATTTTTTTGTTCAAACCTTGATATGAGAGTAGGCTTCTGTTGTCAGGTATAAAAGGAATAACCACCGAGATAGGATTTTGGACATATTTTTATATAGACATGTTCAATTTCTTACATGAAATGAGATCTTGAATACAAACACAACATTTTTATGTTTGTTCTCCAAATATTAGGCTTTACTGGATTAGGCATTCCTTGTGATCTGCACTTTTTTAGCATTCGTTTGGCCAGAAAACAAACTTGTTCAAAAGCTACAATTTTATTTTTCTTCTTATGTACTGTTGTGTTAAATGTACAGCTACTACTGGTGTAGCCACACTGTATAACTGCAATTTCTTCTTTCATTGGGCAAAAAGCATCTCAGACATAGCATACACTTTTTATTGCATGTGTTGCATAGATAAACTAGTCTGAGTTGTAGGATACTGTGGTTCTGAGTCATGCTGAATATTTCAGAAAGGAAATAGATTCCTCCTTAGCATGAGGGCCTTTCTGTGGGATAGAAATTAAAGTTTGGATAAAGAATATGGACATGAATGTTTGACTTGCAAATCTCAGGATAGTACCCTACCAGCTTCATCACTTTTCTGCTAAGGTAGGCTACGTGGTCTTGGACATCCTTAGCTCATATTTGATCTAGTGAATGTCACTGTGAAGATGGAATTCAAAATGGGTGAAAACTGTATGAGAACTAGAGTTTGGTAAAGGCTTAGCCTAGTCATAAACAAATTGTTAACTGTAAGGCAATATCAGTTATTGGTGGGTTAACCTTGTGACTGGCTGCCAGACACCCATCCGGTCTCTCTCTCACTCTAATTTTCCCACAGAACAAGGGTAGAAAGTGCAATGAAGAATCTCACAGTCTGAGATAAGGACAGGGAGATCATTCACCAGTTATGATTGCAGGCAAAACAGACTCATCCTGGGGAAAAGAAATTTAGCCTATTCACAATTAAAACAGATTTAGGTGAAAACCAAAAAACTTCCCTCCCTTCCCTTTTTCCCAGGCTCAACTTAACTCTTCTCCCATGACCCTGCACCCCAGGTGGCACAGAGGGATGAGGAATGTGGGCTTGGGAGTTAACCCACAACAACTCCTTGCTGCTGCTTCTTTCTCCTCACACTTTTCCCCTTATCCAGTGTGGTCTCCTGCATGGGCTTCAGCTTCCTTGAGAACACATCCACCTGCTTCCATGAAGGGTCCTCTGTGGGCTGCATGAAAATACATGGTTCACCTTGGTCCTCACCACCTGTTGAGGGGAATCTCTGCTCTGGCTGCTGGAGCACCTCCTCCTTCTTTTTCTTCTCTCAGTTTGGTGTCCACAGGGCTTCCTCACACATTTTTGCCCTCACTTCTCACTGTCATTCAATGTTTTGCCCTTTCTTGCAAGTGTTTTCCCAGAGGTACCACCATCTTTGCTGAAGGGGCCTGTTGGAGGTGGCTGGAACCAGATGGGACAGACCCAGCCTCTCCTCAGAGATGCAGCCTCTGTAGCCCCTGCCTGCTGATGCCTGAGCTCTTGCACCTGGTACAGTTTTATGGTGTTACAGGTGCCTCTGGAAAATAAAACATGCCAATTTTATCAGCTTCTGTACTGCTTCAGCTGAAATACAGCAGCACTCTGTTTTCACTCTTCTATACAGACATGATCCATGAAACCTAGGGTCAAATGACAATTGAGCAATGTTTTTGTGGATATCATTTTTGTACTGAGTCTAGGTGCTATGGAGTTGATTTACTAAATAGTAGATTTTATAATGCCGGAGTTTGGATTTGTGACCGAAACAGTGTTGAAACACACCAGTATTTTAGCTCCACAGCATTAACTCCTTCTCTGTTTTCCCTCTGCTGCCCCAGAGAGTAATCTTGGGCTTAGCAAGAGGCTTGGAGGAGAGACAGCCAGGATAGCCAACAACAACTGACCCAAAAGATATTCCATATCATATAACATTGTTCTCAGCAATAAAACTGAGAGTTTTTCCAAGGTAATTCTTGCTCATTTGTCTGCTGGTAGAAGGTAGTGAGTAACTGCCCTTGCATCAGCTTTTCTATTCTTTTCTTTATTTATAAACTATCTTTCTCTCAATGAACAAGTGTTTTGTTTTGGTTTGGTTTTTTTCTCACAGCTTCCCTTCCAATTCTCTCCTCCATTCTGGTACACGGAGTGAGTGACCCCACGGGGGCTTAGCTGCCAGCCAGGGCCAGCCCAGAGGTAGAAAATGGTTCAGATTTTTGTGAAAGTCAAAAGCTGATGACATCTGAGATGATTGCCTCTGCACTAGATGATTTATGCTTACTTTACGCTAAATGGAAAGAAGCAAAGACTTCTAGGACACTTCATATGATTCATAAGATCAATGCAGGTAAGACTGATCCACTGGTATCTTATTCACAGATTTGTTTGGGTTCCAGGTTCTGACTTCGGTGAAAATAGACCAGCCAGTTTGCTGCTTAGGTAACTGTACATGCAAGATAAAGCAGGAATATAAGTAAGTATGTTAAAAATATTTTTTGCTGTTCCTACTGTAGGAAGGTCTCCATGTTGACTCTTTTATGGTTCAGCAATCCTAGCAGGATGAATTTGTATTTGTATAATCAATTATGTATAAAAATCAGGGCTGAGCAAATAGATAATATTTTACTTCAATAAGTCATTCTTGGAAGGCATTCTATCAGAAAGTGATTCAAATCTTTCAATACTAATGTCTGTTCAGTTATAAACTTTTCAAAGGGAAAACTTTAACACATAAATTCAAATTATTAACACAGAATACTAGAAGGAATTCCTGATACAGACATACAAAGACCAAGTATATGTATGAGACATTGGATTATTATACTAGTTATTGACTTGGACCAACTCAAGTGTGTGTGGGGGGGGAGAAGGGACAGGTCAAATTTCAGAAAGGTGAAGTGGTGCCCTGTTCCATACTTCAGCCCCTTGGAGCCTCCTTGGGAACCCCTGGGGCATCTGTCAGTCACTGGACACCGGGAGCACTGCCCACACCACACCCCCTGTAGCTCCTAACCCAGCCTCAGGATGGCTGGCACACTGGAAGTCCCACCTTGGGGGTGGCCACAGGGGGCCAGAGAGGATGAAACTAGCATGATGCAGCCATTGCATGATCACAGCCCTACCATCTCTTGAATTCTTGCTAGCTGAATCTACAGTGGATCTACAGGTGGTAGCTATAATTCTCTCTTTTTCTTTTTTTTTACTTCTTCTCCCAAACTCCTGTCTTGATATTTGGGTAACTTAAAGCTGAATGGGTTGGGTTTTGCTAAATTGTATGGGCTAGCATGTGCTAAGTCAGTGCTCTGTGGAGTGTTTTACTTTGGTTGAATGTTGCCTGAACTTTTGCCAACTTCCCTTATTTTCTAAAATTTGACAGTACAAGTGTGTTATTTGACCTCCTGAAAAACGTGTGCAGCATCTTCTCCTGTGCACTCTCTCAAGGTATTAAAAGAAATGAAGGCCCTTTTAATATATCTGGAGGGTGGATATTTTTGGTACTTTGTATATTTTTAAAGTAAAACTCCTTTGCTAAGCTCGTAGCTGTAATCTGGAGTCTTACAAAATGTCAAGAACATGAGACTTCATTTTATAGTTTAAGCCTTTTTTGTGTCTTATTTGGATCAAATTTATGTGAGAAATTTGCATAAGTCAGGAGAGATCCTTATTATATGATTCACTGTAACTCATTAGGGCTTTTGTTTCCATACATAAATGAACTCTACTGATGTAAAACACAAATGATTGCACTTGATTGACCCTGAAGTTATACATTCTTGACAAAAAAGTATGGAGCATCTTGAAAGCCACATGCCAACAGATGTAAAGGAGATGAATTCCACTATAAATATGGTGATTATTACTGGCCAGCATTGTGAGCAGCAAATTTTTAAAGCATGCAAGTAAAGAAGGTGATGAGACAAGATTGATCTCAGAAATATTGATCTCATCCTGCAGCTTTGTGTTTCAGCACATCATTCACTTTCATCTCTCTGTCTCAGTGGCAACCAGCCTGAACAGCTTGAACTTCTTTCTGTGTTACAGCTACTATTCTGTGTACAGAGTTTTTGCAAAGAACGATGGGGAAGAGACCCAACATTCTTTAAGGAAGACCAGAACCATGGCATTCTTTTAAAATACATTCATGCAGTATCTTGATTAAATAAGTTAAGTTTGGTTGTACACAGATTTATTTTAATACTCATGGTTGGAGTAATTTCCTATACCAATATTTTTTCTAGATTCTTTTCAGCAGTATGTATATATAAAAATGTGTATAAATTTATGGTTTTATATAAATGATTTTATATAAAAATGATTTTATATTTTATATAAATGGTTTTATATGTACAATATAAAATATATAATCATATGTAAATATAATTAATAATAAGGATTATAATCAATAAAAGCTGAGCAAGAGAGAAATCGGAAAGACGATTAATCACTTAAGATCTTTGCAAATGCATTATTAAGCATACTAGGCAAGCTATGATATGCCAGTTTGGATTAAATACTTGGAAGAGGACCAGACTATGTGACTTCATTTTCTGACTACAATGTACCAACAAAGATTTGAGATCTGACCTGGACTTCTTGTATTTTGTCAGTACCATCTATCCCAGTTGAGCTAAAGAGATGTTTCCCACTGTCTGGGTCAGTAGGAGCTGTCATAAGTATTTCTCAGTCAGCAGGGGTCATTCTTGAGCCAGTGGGAGCTGTCACAAACCATTTTGACATAACATGCATCATGCTGGAAGTGAGATTGACCTCTCCAACCTCTTTTGCTATTATATGCAGGTAATCAGGCAACTCCACCCATGTGGTAGCTCACATTCAGTTCAACTCCACCACTCAAGCTGATACTATTGGTCTGACTATCTTTTCAGCTGCAACAGCCATGTATCTGTGGAGCCTCTCCCAAATCAATGGGATTATTCTAGTGGGAAGTTATTCTGGACTGCAAAATATGGTCCTTTATCTCACACTATTTTACCCTGCAAACCATCAAAGGGAGTTTGGGTTGCATTTGAAAAGACTGCAGGATAACAACAGATGCTCTGTTGTGCAGAGCAAAGCATCTGACACACTAAGTGGCTAGTTCTGAAAGTGCACTGGGTTTGGCAAGTAGGGTCTTCCAACAGAGTTTTCTGAGAAAAAAATCCCTTGCACTGTGGGAAAGTCAAGTGTTGCAGAAAAGAGAACCCAATGGATGCTATACTTGCTGCAGTGGGTGATGGGCAGTACTGGAGAAATTTTTATCTTTTATCTCTGAATAAGTTTTCAACCATGAACCCTGTCGTGAAGGAAGTGACTAAGCTTTCTCTTTCAAGACAGAATAATGGAAACTACTTTTAAAGTAACTTCTTAAAGTTACTTTTCTTTACCCAGTGGTTCCTGGCTACTTTATAGCTGAATATGAACATCTACACAGAACATGAGCCACTGTTGCCTTAAATTTCCTTTTTGGTTCAGGGGAATCAAACCCCACAAAGCCTATCTTGCAGAAATGCTTCTACTTTGAAGTACTACCTGGGAACAACACAAGTATGAGTGACGAGAAACTCTTCACTGATCCTCTAAAAGCCTTTTTCCTGTGCCATGTATGTTTAAAGATTAATTAGATACACAGGTACAGTCTGCACTACTGGGAGGACTAGAGCAGGGTTCACAACTTTGAACCCTATTTTAGACTGTGATACTTATATATGCCTCATCTCACAATAGACAGTCTGTGGGAAAGAGAGTTCTGTACCTTTCATCTAGTAGTGGGTGGCTAGAGTTTCTTCATGTGTAACATCTATATATCCCACAGCAGAGATTTGAAGATCAGTCTGTGGGACATCTGCAGTAGGTCAGTCTCAGTTTCTATTGCTGAAGTAGTTCCACTTCATGTGAGTGATTATGGAGTAAATGGTCCTTGTGATAGCATAAGAGTGTGTGTCACTCCATGACCTAACGACAAGCCTCAGTGTATGTGATAAAGAAGGAATATCTCTCTATAATATACCTTTACCAATATATATATATTTAGGAAAAGCTTTCTGTGGATCATGAATGAGGACTTTGCTCTTAGTCACATGGAAAGTTCAGATCCAGAAAGGCAAAAGATAAATGATCTCTGATTTTCCACTTCCAACATCACTGTTCTTAGTGTTATTGTTAACAGCTAAAAAGAAAAAGGATAGGAAGCTTTAGGAGCTCGCTTTTGTGTGGTCCTTTTCAATAGGAGCTATGTATATGACTGAAGACTGACATTCTCAGGAAAATACTCTTCGACAGGTAAGGAAAGGGAAAAAATAGGACAATTTGCTTTTTTAAGACAAGAAGCTGGATTTGATGACACGTTGCAGCTCCTAGTTCTGCAGAGGGTGAGACCAGTGCTACTTGTAATTGGTAGGGGATCCTGCTTCTGTACTTGGTGGCATAGCCATAACAAGAATGCCAGTACACAGTGGTGAGATGGAATCATGAACTGAATTAATATAGAGATTTTGTGCTTAAGAACTGAATGGATGGCCGGACTGAGAGAGTGGTGGTGAATGCTGCTGCATCCAGTTGGTGGTCGGACACTAGTGGTACTCTTCAGGGATCAGTGCGGGGCCCAGTTCTATTTAATATCTTTATTGATAATCTGGATGAGGGAATCAAGTATACCATTATCAAATTTACAGATGACACCAAGTTGTAGGGGAGTGTAGATCTGCTGGAAGGCAGGAGGGCTCTGCAGAGGGACCTGGACAAGCTGGATAGATGGTCTGATTCAAATGGGATGAGGTTCAACAAGGCCAAGTGCTGGGTCCTCCACTTTGGCCACAACAACCCCATGTGTTGCTACAGGCTGGGCACAGAGTAGCTGAAGAGCAGCCAGGCAGAAAGGGACCTGGGAGTTTGGATTGACAGGAAGCTGAACATGAACCATCAGTGTGCCCAGGTGGCCAAGAAGGCCAATGGCATCCTGGCCTGGATCAGGAACAGTGTGACCAGCAGGACCAGGAAAGTGATTCTTCCCCTGTTCTGAGTGCTAGTGAGGCCACACCTGGAGTACTGTGTCCAGTTCTGGGCCCCTCAGTTCAGGAAGGATATTGAGGTGCTGGAGCAGGTCCAGAGAAGAGCAACAAGGCTGGTGAAGGGACTGGAGCACAAGTCCTATGAGGAGAGGCTGAGGGAGCTGGGGTTGTTTAGCCTGGAGAAGAGGAGGCGCAGGGGAGACCTCATCACTCTCTACAACTTCCTGAAAGGAGGTTGTAGCCAAGTGAGCATGGGTCTCTTCTCCCTGGCAACCAGCAGTAGGACAAGAGGGCATGATCTTAAGCTCTGGCAGGGGAAGTTTAGGTTGGATGTTAGGAAGAAATTTTTACTGAGAGAGTAATCAGACATTGGAATGGTCTGCTCAGGGAGGTGGTGGATTCACTGTCTGTGGAGGTTTTTAAGATGAGACAGGATGTGGCACTTAGTGCCATGGTCCAGTAACCATGACAGTGTTGGATCAATGGTTGGACTTGATCTCAGAGGTCTTTTCCAACCCAGTTGATTCTGTGATTCTTCCAGTACTTGGTCATACAATGCCTTGTATCTTTGTTTCACTTGGTTGCAATTAGTAGCACAGTTCAACAAGTTCCACCACTGACTTCTGTTTTAGTCTATTTGTTCGAAATTGAATATTTGGTCTCATGATCCCATTTGATATCCAGGTCTACCTCTTTTCTCTATGTCTTTTCTCCATGTCTTTTCTCCATGTCATGTGTTGCTATTTGATATAATTCATCCCTATAGAATGTATCACAGAATCATAGAATGGTTTTGGTTGGAAGTGACCTTAAAAATCATCTAGTTCCAGCCCTCCTGCCGTGAGCAGGGACACCTTCCACTAGACCAGGTTGCTTAAAGTTCCGTCCAAAGCCCTGTATTATGTTTCTCTCTGGATTGCAGGTTTTATGTGGTCTGTTTTAGTCTCTTTTCTCCTCCTCCCTATCTAAGAATATTCCATGTATTCCACATTCGCTCATAAACTAGTTGTTGTGATTACAAAGGAAAATTAGACAAACAGTCAGATTTTAATTGAAAGTAAGATCTGCCATTCAGATTGCTGTAAATATCTACAGGACTGGTAAACAATCTCTGCTTTTTGAAGCAGAACTGAGATGTTCTTCATGTTGCTAAATGGTGGAATGATACAGAGCTTCAGTGTGGTTGATCATAGCTCTTTCCATTCACTTAGCCTGCAGTGAAGCACTGTGTGCTAAATAATTCTATCCTAAAAATCAAGCAAGCAAGCAAACAAAACCAAACTTCCAAACCCTAGACCAAACCTAGTGGAGAACAAATCATATAACAATAAAAATACACTAGATAAGATCTTGTCATCCTCTTCCCTGCGCCCCCATAACTTTCAAGCAGGTATACTTTATCCAGACTCCTCAAGGATCAGCTGTGAAATGATACCAGATTACTTCAGATTTTTTCCAGCCTTTGGCCAAGCAATTTGTTACAGATTTAATGGTTCTTTGTGCCAAAGATAGTGCCTGTATCTTTAATTTCCTTTGCTGTCAATGGTGGTCATTGCCTTCTGTTCTTTCTCTGTGACCCTCTGAGAAGAATCTGACCCTGTCTTCTTTTTAGCCACCATTAGGCAGAGGAGCAAGACTGCAATCCCATCCCTCCACAGCCTTTCTTTTCGAGTTTAGACAAATGCAATTCCGTCAGCCTCTCTGTGTACCTCCTGTGCTCAAGCCACCTGTTTTGGTGACTCACCCTATTTTGATGTTGACAGCTTGCTGAACTGAGAGATTCAAAACTAGACATATTATTCTATATGCAGCATCTGAAGATGATTTGGGGAGGACTCCAAAATGGTCTAATTTGTCTGGTGTTAACTTTACAACTTTGAACAAAGTGTGTGTTTACTTGGAGTAAATTTTGTAGAAATCCTGCTTGTTGAGACACCTGGAAGAAAAATGATGTAAGGAGGGCTGGGAGACAAAATATGTTGATGATAGATTAAAATAGAGAAAAATTCCTTTCCAGCTATTTACTAGAGCTCTTAATATCTTGAAATTAAAATCGTAACTGAATGGAATCAATTTTTTTCAGAGCTGTTGTGCATCTGAAAGGCCTTGAGTTCAGAATATCTCTAAATAATGAAATCTTGATATTGCAGATTATCATCTCAATTTCGTAGTACACATCCACCCTTTAATAATATTCTGTGTGGCTGAATTCCTACATGGCTGAATGAATTGTCTCAGGAAAGCACTTCATGGAAAAGGGAGTTTGTTTTACCTATTAGGTATTCTCAAGATTTCTGAATAATCTGTTGCTGGTTATTTGTTTTCTGACATTTTCCATTCTAACACCCGTTATATGCAACTAGATGGACACACTTTGTTGTCCAGTATCTCCATGTTATAAAAACAGCTCATTACTTACAGAAATCTGGGAATTAACTAAAAATAGTCATAGCATTGTACATTTGCCTAAAAAGGAAATAAATGGGTGAAAATTAATCCCATGGTCTGCAAAGACCTGGAAGAGAAGAGCACAGCAGGAGGTAAAAGGAACAAAGGTTTTCCTAGCATATGGAAGCATACAGGCTTTTCAAACAATTTAAAGTAATCAATATTAAAGTTATTTGCTGAGTGTTTTACAGCTTTATGCTTTCTTTCCCTCAAGCAAGATTTAACAATAATTCCTTTTCATCCCTTCAGGATGCTCTGAATTATATACAGAAAAGTCTTTCCAAGCCTAATCTCATATTTGGAAAATAATGACCTTAGGTTCATGTAAAAGTTTAATATAATATGCCCTTATTTCTGCTACTGTTGATGTAGGCAATAAGCATCTGGGCTTATTGCTAAACTTGGGCTAAACAAATGGAGTGCTGTAAATTGTGTTTCAGGATACTGTCATTTTGAATGCACCAGAGTTCCTCAGCACTTTCTTCAGCCAGCACACTCATGTCAATCATCCACCTTTTGGTACATCAGGGTTTTCATTAGTTTTGTAACTGCCTGACCTTGTGCCAGACTCAAGCAGACAGGTAGTTCATAACCCTTTACTGTCAGAATTAGCATTCATGATACTACTTAAACTGCAGAGCAAATTTAGAGTTCATTATTAAATGAGGCATATGTTACTACACTTATAACTGATTCAGTCTAGTTATTTTTAGTTTGACCTTTTCTGTATTCATCAAATCAACTTTGAAATAGACATTGAGGTACCCTTTACTGTTAGCTATAAAAATTCTTAGAGATAGTTTTTTTTCATTGAGCTTTCTGGCAAATTCTCATATATCACCTTTCTGTTAGCTTAAGTATAAAGAAGAGAAGATGGAATCATGCGGATGTTAATGATCATTTTCTTCGGCTGTATCCTCCCTCTTTGCCTTTGCTTTTATGCTGAGAACTGAAAGGCTAGTGTTGTCAGTTCAGGATAGCATGGAAACTTCCACTGAGGATAGCAAAAATGTGTGAGGGTAGAAGTATATATTAAAGAGCATTTAGTGTTCTATAGCTTTATAGACAAAATTTCCCCATTATTACTCTGATTTTCTGGCTATCCCATCCTCCTTCCTTGAGGTAATCAACTGAGAACAAAAACAATAAAAATTCAAACCCACTCGAACATGATAGGCTTAAAAACTGTTTCATGTCATTTTCCTTTAACTGTTTTGGATTTCTAAATTCTAACATGGAAAATATCTTCAAAGTCTATAAACTTATTAGGTACCACAAAATATTAATCCTTAAAAAAATCTCTTTTTGCATAAAAAAAACCCTTCACATTTATCACTGACTCCCTCCCTCACTGCTTCTCACTAATGCAAAAGGATAAATGTTCTGACAATATATTAGAATATATACTTATGAAAACATTATTACATTGATAAACCATAGTATTAGCAAATATATTCAGAATTGAACTATTTGTATACGTAGTAGAAAAGAAATTCTATCAAGGTGTTAATTACATGTTACTTTATGCTTCACCAAGAGTCCTAAGAACATGTGACTGTTCACATGTTTCAATACTGAAAGTACTTAGAAATTCACTGAAGTAAGGTCAAAACCTTCAATCCTCTTGCTCGTTCCTCTTTTCTTCTTCCTTTTTTTTTCTTTTGTAACTAGTTATGCAACCAATTTTTTAATTAAAAAATGTGCAATTATAATAGACGAAGGTTTTAAAAGTATTCAAATATCCAACTTCAACGGAAGTCGATGGGAGCTGATTAATAGCTTTTAAATCTAACCTGGGCTATCGTTACCCTTATGGGCCATTGTGAAATGGGAACTGCTGCATTTTGTGTTGAATAGAGTCTGAAAGTTGCATCTGCTCTTATTTCTTTTTTGGTAGGCACCGGTCTCACTTATTGCCACATAATAATTTTGTACTCTGTGACCACAGTTATGTTATACAACTGCGTACAAAAGCACTTTGTTGAATTAACACTTTGGGGCATATGGAAAACAACAAATCACAAAAACTGTAAGAATTGTAACTCTGAAATGTACTGTTTGAACTTCCAGTTACTGTATAATGTAACTGTAGTTCATTCCCTTAGAAAACCCTAAAATCTAATTTAGCTGTATGTCATATTCTCTCTTCTGCATGATCTAGATGAAGGCTTCAGTTCATATCCAACATGACAAATTCAGAAACCTAATTAAGACAGACTGACTCACCCTCTGGGAAAGTTCAGAGGCATTAGTCTTTCTTGAGAAAGTTGAGGAGGAAGAGTGTAAGAGAATTAGATGAGTAAGCAGGACTTACTTTAGGATAGCTGGTTTGCCTCCCAGCACTATACGTTGGAAGTGTAGATGCATCCTTAACTAAGTCAGGTGTCTAGTACAGTCACTCTGAACCTGGCAAATAGCCTTCATAAAGGTACGCTGTGGTACAAGCAGGAAGGAGGCACACTGGGACAGAGCTTACTGCACAGCTATCTTCCTGGGGGAACCAGGCTTGGGCAGACACATGATGGTGCTATCATATGAATCAATTTGTAGAAAAAAAATGTAAACTTGATGCATGATTACACCTATTTCATTTACCCAAATATACATTTTGGAGCAGACTAATTTCTGCATGAATAATTATCTTCTTTTTCTGATACCTCCTTTATATCCTCTAGAATATAGTACATTCTAGAATGTAGATCTAGAATGTAGTACATTCTAGATCCTAAAGACTATTTTTCATCTTTTATGTAGCTAGGAAACAAAACATTTTAAGTGATGTATTAAAAAATTAAATAATATACAACATATAGAATAAAGCACATCACAGTTTTGTGGGTTTTTTTGCAAGATTTGTACATGTTACTAACAGTGTTACTTTTTAGCCTTCTAGAATGTTTCAACTTAATAACATTAAATTCCATAACCACTTGAAGAAATGAAAGAATTATTAGTTTTGTGCTATCTGCTTACATTTTAATTTACCTTGATTTCTATGTAAAAATTCAGATATATACAAAAATAAAACTTCTGAAAATCAAAGATGGAAGTGTGTGCTTTTAACTTAGGTACCCAATATATTTTGCTTAAATTTAAGAAACCACCACCAGTATAGCCCAGGAGGGCATTCTAGGGTGCTTAGTTTAAGCTTCTTATTATTAATTCCAGAGGGAACGGAAGAGAAATCTTGGACTGTACACTCCAGACTCAGACCTCCAAGCTTCATCTGAGGAGGCTCAGCTTTGCTATCTGATTGATGCTTTCCTTGGTTACACCTTTATATGAAACATAGCAAGCAGGTTCTCAGGTCTGGACTGAGGATGGCATTATGTGGAAGATAAGTGCGGAACAGACATTCTGAACATACTGGCAATCTGAGAAATCTCAGACCAATCTAAAGGAATCTTAAAATTACTTGCTATCTAAAAGCTGGTGAATTCAATTGCTGCTTGGGCATTAGAGTCTTGAAAATGTCTTAATCACAAAACTTATGGGCAAACTTCAGAAATATTTTGGATTTTTATGTGATTCTTATGTCCAGCCAAGAAAAAACAGAAATATTGAAAACCGCTGATTTTAATTTTTTTTTTTAATTTGTGAAAATATTAACAAATTATGTGAGTTCTTCTGTATTTTAATTTTGGAGCATAATATATTTCACCTACATTTTAAATTAAATTAAGAATGCAGATTTCAAAAAATACAAACATATATATTAATCCTTTAGTAGAGAGAGCAAAAGCAACATTTATGCATATTGTATTCTGCAACAATTAAACAAAGATATTCCTTCATAGAAATGAGAAATACTGGCACTAATTCCAAACTTTTAAATGAGATACCACATCTGGGGTTTCAGCCCAGAATCAGTGTGATTGTTGCTCGAAATTGATTATCCAAAATTATAATATTAAAAAAGGCCAAAAAAAAAAAAGGTGTATACATTGGTCATTTAGGAATCAGGAAAAATCTGTGGCTCTTTGAACTAATGAGTCCTGACTACTGGTTATCTTCTTTTAAATTCCTTGTCTCAAAAGTAATATTTTTTTTATGTCAGTCAATCTGAATATTCAGCTAACATCAGCTAAAGAATATTAAATGATATCTACTTTAAATTTTGTTTGGGCTCCTTGAAAATTGCAAGGAGCTTCAGACAGTTTTTTTGCTACTGGCCTAATAATTTTATTTTTATTTGATGAATACTTACTTACCCTAAATCTAGTCTTGAGTTGCAAACATCAAAAAACTAAAACCTATTACTTCTACAGCAAACAACGTTCTCACCATGTTCAGCTGGAATCTCAGTCCAAAGTTCTATCTAAGGTTTTAATTATACTTTATAACCTTAACAAGGTTTTATATCTGGTAAGTCAGCTCTATGTCATGTAGATCAGGCAGAAAATATAGCTATTTAAGTTGTTTGGGTTTTTTGTTTGTTTGGTTTTGTTGGTTTTGTTTTACTGTAAGGCATTATATAGAGTTCTTAAATATATTTTATTTCAGTATTATCAAAGAGCTCTGAATATTCCTATTCCTTAATGTTACTGTTGTTACTTTTGTTTTTTATTTTTTAATTTGGTGGAAATTTCTGAAAAAGAAGTGTTTTCTTTTTCTTCAGAAAAAGAATAGAAAAAAAAAAGTTGGTGTAATCTTTGCTTTCACTCAACTCCAAAGCATTTTGCTTTACTACACTGAAGAGAAAGAATTTTTCCCTGTTCAGTTCAATGATGATATTTCTGGTACCCTATAAAAGTCTAGTCGCTCTGCTACACTTCCATTCTCCTGTGGGCCTGGTTGCATTGCATCCTTCGTCACGTTGCAGCCTTTTTTTTCCTGAATTGGCATTATGACACAGGTAATCCATGAAGAAAGTCTGGTTTACCAAAAAGAATTAAAGCTGAAGGCAGTTAAACTTCAACTCAGAAGAGGAATAATAACTATGCAGAGTATGGAATCTGGACCAATGTAAAATAACTCATTCTACTATTTCTTAAAGCTTACGATTAAAGCTCACACTTAAAACTTATTGTATTAACAATTACAACAAAAAACCTACGTCATTTTACTTCCTTTCTGTGACCAAAATGGTCTGAAATTTTTCTGGTACAGTCATCGTGTACCATAGCATTTTTTTCATAAGAGCAGTAGTAAGAGCTTTGCAATCTCACATCACAGGCTTTAGATGTAGCTCTTTCTGTGAATTTTCTCATGTGCTCAGACTAGAGCTCCAGGAGCTGGGCATCACTCAGCAGTGGGAGGTAACACAGAGAGTGAGGAGCTATCACAAAGTGCTTATTACAAACCTATCTTGAAGATGAGATCCCTGTTCAGGTTTCAAAGATATCTCCTCCTTTTTTTTAACTCCTGCTTCATAATATGGGTGAAGGAGAGTGAAGTGAGGCCAAAAGAACACCAGCAGTCCCTACAACAAAATTATCAATTTTAGGTCTATTCTTTCTTATTTGTCCCCGTCCTATGCAGCAGATTCCCTGAATTTGTTCCTGAGGAGGAGGCACAGCGGCGATCATCTGTTTATGGATCGCATCCAAGTAAATTGCTATGGGTTGAGCTGAGGACAGACTAGCCTACAGAAATCAAGCCTCCAGCTCAAACCTTGCTGACTTTGATGACAGATTCTTTAAAATTGGATTGAAGCCAGACTTCAAAGAGGAACTGAGTTCAAAAATAAGCTTTTTTTTTTTTTCTTTTCAGAGTAGATTTTAAAACTTTACCTGATCTGAAACAGTGAGTTTTTTTATGACAGCAGATTTACTTTGAAGTCCATCTTCTCAACAAGGCATATCAGGGTATCTATAGGCATAAGCAGAGCCAACTGAGCTCGAAATACCAGGATGTAGGTGTGGTGAATGCTACACATGCCTACATCGGGGTTTTGTTTGTTTTTATTAACATTGGAGAGAAATTTGTTCTTTTGAAGACAAGGAATTATCAGCATCAGAAGATTTAGAATAATCAGATAAATTGTAGGATAAAAGATGAGAAAAAATTGTTTTTGTCATTCTTAAATATTATAGTCACTCTTCATCTGTGAATATATTAATTTCTTGGAATTATTAAATGAGTTATTAATTTAGAAAACCTAAAAAATATATTTATATTCATTTGTGTAAGAATCTTTCCTCAATTGATTAAACAGATTCATAGATTTTCCTCTCTAATTGCAATACTTTCAGGTCTGTAAGGGGGAAGCAAAAGTAAACTGAGCTGGGTACTCATAAGGAGGTGAAATCACGTCTTAGTGATATCAGTGACGAAGTATCATGCTGCCAATTGTGTGCTTTTATATGTGATTAATTGTATCAGTATATGAAAAACAGTGGAACAGAAAATTTCTAGCTTTCATTTTATGGTCAAAGGTTAGAAAGTGGGGACAAAATATCTGTTTTCTAATTACATGTATATTTATATGTGCATATATACTTGTGTGTATTTATACATAGATAATACTTTTTTGAACACAGATCAGTACTTTCACTAAACAGGTGAAATAATTAAGGAAAGGCCTATACATGAGAAATTGTATAAGATTACAGATACATGACTGAGATACTTTTTTTTATTCACACCTTTTACCTGGTGCTCAAGTTCCAGAGCCTCATACCTATTGTGTAAGGGCACTTGGGAAGGTGAGGGAGGCCAGCAGGGGATTCTCCTGCTGCTTCAAGAAGTGACTTGTTTCCATTCCCCCTCCATCTCCTAGGTCCTGTCCTTCTGTGTGGTGGCAGAATAATACAGTACAGAAGACACTGGAGTGGCTTCTCTATCCAGACCAACTTAAGACTTTTCAGGGAAGATCTTGATGTAAAGTATGATATAAAATATTTTCATAAATTAAAGCTTTATTACATCTGGTGCATTCTATTTGTGCATTTGCTTTATAATATGAGTCACAAGAACGAACAAATTTATCTGGCGTAATTTTTTTTCTTTTTAAGATCAGATTATTGTTCACAGTTTCATTTTCTCAATTCCATTTGCAAAAATTCTCTTTTGTCTCCCTCTCTCTCTTTCTCTTTTTTTTTCTTTCTCTCACTCTTTCTCTCATTTTCTCTCTCTGTTTCATATTTACACTCTAAAAAGAAGTTCTGGCCATTGTTCCCAAGTCAACACAGCCCTATGGTGAGTCTATGAAACTTCATTTCCACAAAATACATTCATAGGGACTAGGATACTTGATGTGACCAGTATATCAGATGACTAGTGTTTCACTCTGTCTCTTACAGAGAGTGAGAATCAGTCAAACCAGAGATGTACTTAAGCCATGAATTTCAGCTCAAGATTCAAATGCAGTTCTTAAGCATTTCCAGATAACAGGCTCTTCTTCAAGCCAGTATGCAAAAGAAAATTATTTGGTTTCAAGTTTTGTTAATGGTTCAATGTTTTTCCAGAATACTTTAATCTCGAGATCAAATTTGAACAGTTCAGAAAAAAACCTCAACTCTAAAATGATTGAAGAAGAGAAATATGTTACAGGTTTTCATCTGTATTATTTATTTCTATACATCAAGGAAGTAGTAGAAAAATGAATGTTGTGTGATGCATTTAAATTGAACTCTCAAAAAAAACTTTGGACAAAGTCTCAAAATAATCTGTTAAGAAAACTCATTAGAGAAAGTGGAGAAGATCTGGTTGCCTGAGCACTGCCATTTAGAATAATTTCAGACTCTGTAGGGCACTGCATCTAATTTTACGTGTCATTCTCTGGGAAGTCAGTCACATCAGCTGGCCCTGTGGAAGTATCCTAGATACCACAAGGTGTCACAACAGGAACTAGGCACCACTGTTTAGGCTTACAAGTGCCGTTGCTAGGGAAAATAGAACTTACCTTTCAAAAGCTCTGTAGAGGTCTTGAACCAGAAAGTTCTGTTTATAATGCAAGGGTTTTGACTGCTTTCTACTCCTCTTAATATCAGTTAGGAAGCTAATTTTTTTTCTGCTATCATGCAGGAAACTCACACCTTGAGTGAATACTCAACTGACTCTATTGAAGGGGAACCTGCCTATCACACTTGTATATATATAATAGTTCTAGAATCTCCCCTCAGAGTTCTCTATAATATTTTGAAAAGCCTGTTGCACTGGGAGAAGTTTCGTTTCAGTGTAAGAAAGCAATTTTTTAAGGGAGTACAATAATTTGCTGGAACAACCTCCCTGGATATATGGTAGGGTCCTCATTGTTGGATGTTTTCAAGATGCAATTGGACAAGATGCTACATAATCTCATCTGGGCTCCCTTTCCCATGAAAGGTTGAATAAAATAATCTTTTGAGGTCCCTTTGAATGCGGGCTATTCTATGATTCTGTGAAATGACCAACCTACTTTACTGGTTGTCACTTTTCTTTGTAGTGACAGTCATTACATAAATTCTTACACTTTGTTTTATTTGGGGGTTTTTTGGTTGTTTTTTTTTTCCTCCTGCCCCCTCCCACCCCCAGGCAATTGTTCCCTACAGGAATGGACAAAGTTAAGTGCATCTTTAACTTGACAAATTATCACAGGAACACTTAGACAGAATATTTTTGCTTTTCATCTCTTACAAACACCGGACTTCTTGCTAAAAAAAGAATCACCAAAAATGTTTGGGTGATGTTACCACAAGATACCTCTCTTGTTTCATGTTTCTTTTGCTTCCAGTCACTGCTGCAGGCATCACCCCACCATATTACCACAGATCTTCCGTCGCACTGCCCACCCGAGACACCCCATGCAGGACTGCCCCACCTGCCCTCCCACCAGTCCAGGGACCCCACGGCCCTCCCAACCCCCTCCCCTCCCCCAAATTGGACTGACAAACCTCTGTGCGCTCCGATGTTCCTCCTCTCCACTTCCACGAAGGCGCAAGCCCTCCGAGCGCAGCACAGCCTGGCTCAAGGAAATGATATCATTCTGAATAAAGTACAGGGTTTGGATTAAGTGGCTGTATTACTTGGGATAAATGAACAGAAATAGCAGAGAGCATCAGTACACTTCTTGCAACTTGAAAATACAAAATAAAAGTCCAGTATCTGACTTTTGATTCTCACCACCATGCAGCTGATTCTCCTACTGGTCAGACAAACAGTTTAGGAGGAATGCTTTCTCTTCCTTCTTCTGGCATTGCTCGCTGCACACTGGTTCTGTCACCTCATTCCTTCTCTATCATTCTCCTTCTCATCTTTGTTTTGAACTTTTTTTTCTTTGAACATTTTACTCTTTGAACATTTCCTCTCCCTTTTACTGTTAGCTCTACCATATTTATTCTTCAAGCTGTCTATTGTGTCAGTATTTTTCCACTCCTCCTCCCCTGATTAACAGTACCTTAATAGAACTGTTTCCAGAAGCAAGTATGTTTCCTGCAGTTATGGTTTAATTTTTTCAAATAAACACAGGTATAAAAATTTGATGTCTGACTGAAATACTCATGTTTTCTATTGTATTTTATCTAATGGATACCTGTCAAGACTTCCACTGTTACATTTCCCTGTACCCAAAGAGTATCTTTTATTTTAAAAAAAAGGGTGAAAAATATAAAATAGAGCCTGTAGTACATTATACTGTCTTGTCCACTTGCTCCTTCTACAAAGAGACCCTCAGTCCCCTATGGAGCCACCCTTTAAGCACTGGAATACTGTGAAGAGGTCACCCACTGAGCCATCTCTTCTAAAGGAGAAAAGACCTGACTCCTTCAGCCTTTCCTCAAAGGTCATATGATTAGCCCTTTAATCACCTCCTTTGGACCCTCTCCAGACCATCCAGGTCTTTCTTGAATTGTGGGGACAACAACTGGACACAGTACTCCAGGTGCAGCCTGACAACCACTGAGCAGAGTCAATCTAAGGTAATGAAAATAGTTGCTGTAAATGATATGTCAGCATTTATAAGGGAACAGTAGGATGACATTATATATGGAAAAGAAAACAGTATAAAAGAATCTGAGAGACCTAGAATAAACTGAATAAAACTTCTATATCTTATCTTAGGTTTTCTTACCTCCTGCTGTTCATAGTTTTTTCCTTGATGCATCACTGTCCTTTTATCCTCAGAAATATTATGTCTTTTCTATGTGGCTATTTTATAACTTTATATGAACCTTCATGTTTCGTTCTTTGACTCCAAATACATTTTTTGACTATTGCCTCATAAATAAATATAATAAGAAATGTACTAGTGGATACCTGTAAAGAACAGATCTATTTTGTCCTCACATGTAGGTGTTGAGATGAATATGTGTGGGGCAAATTAAGAAAGTATTGTGTAGTGTTAGTGGTTTATTACTATGCAAACTCAATAATAAATTAAAAAAAAAAACACAGAAAAATAACAGGTGCATAATGATATCCTTGAGACGATACATAGGAAAGCTAGAACAGCAGGGGTATTAAAGCATGGTAGTTTAGATAATGAAGTCAAATAAATTGTCTTCATCATTGGGCCTTCATTGTCACCAAAGTACACTGTGATAAATGAAACAGACTTGTCTGATGGAAATCGTAAACATTTATATTTAATAAACAGTTATTAACACTTTTATAATGTTGCTCTTTTATGTTCATTACATGCTCATTGCATTACAGCAAGTTTATTTCCTGTTTCATTCTCCACTGTCATTGTGTATTGCAAACCTGTGCAAGGCAGATCTGTTTTTTATGTTCTGCTGAACAGCATGTGAGTAACGTTCAGATCTTAATGGAAGTGTCACATTTCCAGATCAAATTATCTAGCTTTAACAGCTAAGGGGAATCAAATTAATCAGTAAAATTAGAATACAAACCAATATAAATGTTGTGGTTCCCAAGATGTTGACTGAAATACATGGAGGTCATGTTTGCCAGTTATCACATTAAAAGGAAGTCAAAGGCTTAGTGAGGTGCTCAATTAGTTATCATTAGTAGTCCTAAATTAGGAGCATATATAAAAGTTTAAACTGCTAAGAAAGTGCATGGATCAAATGAATTTAATAGCATAAATAATAACATGGATTTTCTTTTTTTTTTCCCCTCATTAGTTTCTTAAACGCTGACATACAGGAATACATAGAAGCTCAGAATATTTACTCTGATTTATAGGTAATTTTTGCCTTTGAAACAAGCAAAATCTTTATTTCCAAGAATTAAAGCTGGAATCTCCTAGAAAACAACTTCACAACATTTTGGAAGAATATGGATAATCATCAGGATGTTTGTCCCTATTTCTTTACATATCTCTTCCTTCTGTCTGTCTAAGCAACTGGAATGTGTCTTGTTTTTCTAGCATATTTCATAAGCACACACTGCCAGAAGTAGGACATTGAGTCCAAATGTGTGAGACTTCTAGAATATATGTTAAGCTTCACCCTCTTCTATCTGCACTCCTAATACCCCTGAAACCCTCTAATTAGCTCAAAACCATCTGCTTTCAGTCTGCCATAGGGTTTACAATTTCTAAATCAGGAATACAGCAACAAAGACAAAAAAATATTTTGGTGAGTTGACCCTGACTCGATGCCAGGTACCCACCAACACTCCATTACTCCCCTTCTCAGCAGGACAGGGGAGAGAAAATATAGCTAAAAGCTCATGGGTCAAAATAAGCACATGGAGAGATGACTCACTGATTACCCTCACAGGCAAGACAGAGTCAACTTGGGAAAAAATAATCTAATTTTATTGCCTATCAAATCAGAAGAGAATAAAGACAAGTAAACCCAAACCTTAGAACACCTTTCCCCCCCATCTCCTTCCTGGGCTTAACTTTATTCCTGATTCTCTACCTTCTCCCTTCCAGAAGTTCAGGGATCCAGGGAAAGGGAGTTGTGATCAGTTCATCATGCCTTGTCTTTACTGCTCTTTCCTCCTCAGGGGAGGATTCCTCACACTCTTCCCCCGCTCCAGCACAGGAGTTCCCCCCTCACAGGAGTAAATACTCCATGAAATTCTCCAACATGTGTCTGTCCCACAGACTGCATTTCTCTATGAACTGCTTCATTGTGGGTCATTTCCACACAGTGCAGTCCTTCAGGAACAGACTACTCCAGCCTGGGTCCCCCATGAGGCCACAAATCCTGCCAGCAAACCTGCTCCAGCATGGGCTTCTCTCTCCATGGGGCCACAGGTCCTGCTGGAAGCCTTCTCCAGTATGGGTTTCTCACAGAGTCATAGCCTCCTTCAGGCATCCACCTGCTCCCCATGGGGTCCTCCAGGGACTACATGTAGATAACTGCTCCCCTGTGGACCTCCACGGGCTGCAGGGGCACAGCTGCCTCACTATGGCCTTTACAACAAGCTGAAGGGGAATCTCTCCTCTGTTGCCTGGAGCACCTCCTCCCCCTCCTACTGCACTGATTTTGGTGTCTGCAAGGCTCTTCCTCTTACATATTTTCAGTCTCCTCTCCTCTGTCTTCAATTTGCTTGTGCACAATATTTATTTTTTTTTTCATTCTTAACTCTGCTATCCCAGAGGCACTGCCACTGTAACTGATGGGATCAGACTCAGCAGGAGGAAGGTCCATCCTGGAGCTGGCTGGCATTGGGTCTGTCGGACATAGGGGAAGCTTCTGGCAGTTTCTCACAGAAGCCACCCCTGTAGCCCTGCTGCTTTCAAAACCTTGTCACGCAAACCCAGTACAGATATGTCAACTTGGTAAAGTTTCTTAAAGATTATGAGACTTTAGGGGTGAGCAAGAGATGACATAAGCATAATAATGATGTATTGCTATCAGCTATAATTGTGACATCAATTGCATGTTCTACACACACACACACATACACTTCTTAATATACTTATTTATGTTCAAATTCCTATGAATTTTTTTATATTTTAGTTTTAAATGCCATGCATCTTCTATTCAGGTTTCCATGAGGAATGCTAATACTGAAAACATTCAAAAAGTCACACAAGCCTCTGTGACATTATCTTTAATACTGCATGTTCTACAAGAAACACTACAGAGTTTAAACTGTGGCATAGTCCATTTGCATAATTTATTGATCCTGAAGCAGTTAGAAAATTGCTATTTATTTGTCATTGCTTTACTACTGGCCATGCAGGTGAAGAAGATTTTGTGTCATTTTGATGGACCAAGGTGGATTCTCAAATCTTTGACAATAATTTCTCTGATGAACATAGAAATTGGATATATTAAGACAGACTACAGATCTTTTTCTTTGTCAGTGGAAAAAAACCAGACATATATACGTAAAGTAGTTTTATAAATGGAGAAAAAACATAGTGTTTCTTTTCATGCTACCATAAAATTAGGTAAAAAACAATTTCCCAACTGTGATCAAAATAACCATCCATATTAAATAAGAATGGAAACTTATCTTCAATGTTTGCATGTAAAAAGAGAATATGAACCATTTAGTGTAGCAAAAATCAAATTTTTGCTATATCAGAATGCTCACTAACAAATTTCAGATTAATTTTCTTAATTGAAACTAATTCCAGTGGTACTTTAATGTTGAACAGCACATGCTCAGGACATAATTTCTTGTGCAGGATTTCCCCATGAATATAAAACACTCTCTTTTAAAGTAGTTAAGAGATTAATACTCATTAAGGATTAGTGGATTTCAGGCTTCATCTTTTATAATAATTTTTTCAGTTAGTTGAGTGTCAAGACCCCTGAATATTAAGCTGTCTTTCAAAAAACGATACTGTGCTTCAGAAAAGATTATTTTTGACTATTCCATCCTCCTCCAGAGAAGCAAGCCGGTATGCAATCATACTAGTTCATCTCTTTTCAGAGATGACAAGTATTTGAAAATCTGTATAATAGTGCCAGGCTTTTTATTATTGATACTGTAACAAGTGTAAAGTTTATAGTCTGAGAAAGACAATTTCAATCTAGCATTTCCATGCAAGTGCTGTGCTGCAATAATGATTTCATATGCAAAATAAGCTTATCTTGATTTACTGCACTTACTTCTTTTCCCCACTTTGCCACCTGTAGCATCTTGTTGTAAACCTCAAGTGAAATTTCTATTAAATTTAGAAATTATTGTTTTGTGCAGGAACTAAGAGAAATGGAGCCTTATTCTTCATATCTTCTGGAGTTCCAGATGAAGAAGCATTGTTTGTCATCCAGCATAGTTTGCTGTATATGACACTGACAACTACATTCTACCTAGGTGCAATTGTTTTTAACCCATACTTTGGTGCATTAAAGTACAATTCTTACATCAGAAAATTTCTAGTCTTTAATTGAAGCCTTCAAGGTTTGGAGAATCAGCTCTTCCATTTCTGATTTGATCTCAGTGTTGATTAAAAATCTTTTTATGTCCCTTGTGAAGTTGCCTGTCCTTAACTTCCAACTACTAGTCCCTGCTGTGTGTTCTTTTCCTCAACTAAAAGTGCTTTTTCTATCCAGAATTGTCTAACCTTGGAGGAAATAAAATTTAAAAAGTTATCCTTTCCCCCAAATTGTGTACGATGTGGGCAGTTAGTCCTCAGGCCTGATGCTTTCACTGTACAAATACACTCACATTGGACTGCATTGCTCACTAACATAGATGTGGACCATACCATCCAGGCTCCCTGTAGCTGAACGAGAGAGGAAGGAACCTCTAAGACTAACTCAGAACATTGTTTGGCTTAATCACTCTTTGATTTTGTTGAAAGTACCTAATTGAACTATATGAACTTAAACTGGAGCATAACCAGGACTTAAGCTTTTTAGTCTCTTTAGTATGTATAAAATAGAATTAATCCATTTTTTCATACAGAGTATGACACTTTTAACGTATAGTAGCCTGACAAATTCTTCAGAAACATCTTAATAAAGGAATCAGAGCAATTGTGTTTTCCCGTGACAACACACTGATTGTCAGTTCACTACCTTTCGAATCTCCAGTGTTCATACTAATATGAACACCATCTCAGAGTCCTGCTTCTATTTTTGTCTAATTTTTTTGTCATGCTAATGAGCTTACTCTTATAGTTGTGTCACTCTTTCTAAACACTAGAACAGTACTAACATTCTGCTAGAATTTATCTCATATTTAAATATTAATATCTTATGATTGCATGAACCCACTTCTGAATTGAGGATAAAATGAAAATTTTTTGGTGTTTGCTGTTTAGTATTGTTTATACAAAGATGTTATTTAACTATTCCTTTGAAACAGGAAATATTTCATTATCCTCAAGTGAGTTATCTAACCCTGTCTATATCTCTAACTTTTTTATCCTATGCAAAGTAAGAATTCTGAACATTTCTCCATTTTTTGCATAGCTGTTAACAGATTGTCTCTTCTGACTAGTAAAAGATTTACAGATTTCTCAGGATTTTTTCTCTGGAACATTTATTCTAAATGTGTTACAACATATTAATAAGTAACCATTGTCTTCATAGCTTATTCTTTTAGTCAAAGACTTGACATTTTTGAGTAATTCAAACTGTTATTTTCAGTCTTATTGTTAGGGTTAAGAAAATAATGCTAATTTTTCAGATTTTTAAGTTTTCCTCTGTAGGCATTATGAACTGTTATTTACTGATGATTGCAAAACATATTGTGTAACCAGCACAGCTCTCTTTAAATACAGTAATTTTATCAAGTGCCAACAATAAAGTAGATACTATGTTCTCCCCCACTGCTGTCTGTTTATGGTTTCACAAAACACCTGTAATACATAGCATCAAATATCAGTTCAGCAGTATGGACTTCCATCTGACACCTAAGAAATTCACAAAAGGCATAGACCATCCAGGAACAAGCAGTATGCTGGTTTTCCACAGAAAGCACAAAATAACAAAAATTAAACAAACAAACAAAACCATAGAGAAAACATCAGCAAACGAAAGCAAATATACAAATACAGATATACGCATATTTTCATGTAGGCATATTTGTGCATTTGTCTGCATGTGTGTACACATACATCATGCTCTTCATAGTCAAATAAACATAATTTAGTTAAATAGTTTGATACGTCCATGCTGTGTTCTTTTGTGAACCACTACATATTTTATTCTGAGTGGATGAGTGATCTATATGAAGTAGTCTGGTTTTGAAGTACCTTGGTTTTGTATTTTTTGGCACTAAACTTTTTTCTGCCAAAATCAATTAATTTCTAAAATGATCATCACGTCTGAGCATGTACTCTAACTTCCACATTCATTTTTACCATAGCTTTTAGCAGTTAATGGTTATTTTAAGCTTCATAGCCTGGCATTACTCATCTGAACCTTAAAGAAACTACAGGTTGTATCTATGCATATTTCCACTAATTTGAAATTAATTTGCCAAAGGAGCATATAGCTCAATAGTAGTATACAAGGCTGTGCATGCAGTATCTGGTGCACAAAAATCCTTTCATAAATTTCAGTGGGATGTTCATATCTCAGGTGTCTCAAAGGTCTCAAATTCCTCAAGGTATATTAGACAACTCTGCTTGCCAGTCACCAGTCACTGAGAGATTATTTCTCTGTTGTCCAGTATGATACTAGCTCTCAAGGCTGCCCTTGCAACTGGAACTTGTAACCCATCATACTTCGATACTATAAATAATAATTTGGAGCTTCTTGACACCTATTAAGGTCTCCTAACATGCTAATGCTTGGCTAAGGGTATTCTTCAGGTAAACGCATCTGTTTAACTGATTGTTCAGAATTAATCTGCATCCTTAGGCAGATGAAGAGGCAAAAAGCAAATAAAAATATTCACATACAGCATCCAAATTTGAAGCAAATTGACAAAGCAGCTACATAATTTCTTTATTAAAAAAAATTTAAAAAAATAACAGAAAAAGAAAAAATTATCTTTGTCTATTTATAGTGTAATTAATTTCTTCCAGATCATTTTCTTTTGTGAGTATTCTATGCCTCAGATTCCACTACAAAGATAGCAGTGGTTTGCTGCTACATATTACATTTAGAGCTAATATTTTTTTCCCCGGGATAATTCATCATCTTTCCTTAAACTTGTTTACATACCCCCCCCATACCTATTGTTTCATCCCACCATTTATTTAACAACAATATACTAATTAAATTAATTTTTTCTTCAAAATATAAATTGATAATTTCATTTCTTTGGAGATGCAAATACTGCTTTTCAAAACCATCTGTACTTGACTGGTCAATTAGCTCCATGACTAAAGGATAAATTAGATAGGCAGTTTGTAATTTTCAGAATGAATTGTTTCTGTATAGTGAAGCATAGAATAACTTTGGTTGGGAACGACCTTTAGAAATTATGTAATCCAATCACTTGCTCAAAGCAGAACTAGTCTCATAGTAAGGTCGTGTTGCTCAAGGCCTTGTCAAAGCATGTTTTAAAAATCTCTAAATTCCGAGATTAGACAGCCTCTATGGGCAGCTTGTTCCAATGTTTAGTTACTCTCACCAAAAAATATTTCTTCCCTCATACTTAGTAGAAGTTGTCCTTGCTGCAGCTTGTGTTTGTTGCGTCTGATCCTTTCACCATGCACCTTTGGGAAGAATCTTTCTCTGCCTTCTGTGAAACTGACACTCTCAGAAGGCTGAAGACAGAAATTAAAATTTTTCCTTAGCCTTCTAGTCTCTGTGCTAATCAGACCAAGTTCTTCTAGCCTTGAGCATTACCTGCTCCAGCCAATTACCCATCCTGATCACTCTCCATGGGACTAATTCCAGTTTTCTGGTGCCTTTCTTGTAAGGATGACAGTTCTCCAGATTCAAGCTCACAGGCAGCAAGTATGGCAGCAGCAGCAGCACCACCACTTCACCTTTCTTTTAGGAATACTATGCCTGTCCTAACCTGCAATTTACCTGCCTTGAAAACTAAATGATCGTCACATTTTGCCATAAAAGTCCCTCCTTCACATTAATATTAATAGGAAAAAGGCAATAAAAATTGTGATTGTGAAATTTTAAAAATTTTGGGGATAGACAACCCCATTACTTTTGTCTTCCTCTTCTCACTGAATGCAAATAAGCCAAGTAGCCTGACCTATAAACTGCCACACATAATGAGGGTAATCACCCTGAGTCATGTAGCTCAGGCTGAATGTCATCTTGAGGTCAGGAGAAAAATTTTTTATATCTTACTATTCTTATTAATCAATTAAGAATTATAAATAATTTAAACCTGAAAGTAAAGGTGGGATGTGGAGCCATTCAGGAGAGAGAGCAGGACCAGACACTTTTTGTGTGTGTCAGAATCTTCATGTGGGTAGAAGTGTGAGCCAAACTTTGGGCAGAGAGAAAGGATCAAGGAAGACAGAGATAGCAGGAAACCAAAATGAGAGGTTACACGTGGTAAAACTAAAAAGCAGAGCTATTGAGAAACAAGTTTAAGGAAAGAGCATGGAAATGAGAATAAGAATACAGATTGACTTGTATAAAATACGGACACATATGGTCAGGAGAGAAAAAAACTAAAAGACAAATAATCAAAGCGAATTACAGCTTCTAGCAAGCCTCACACGTGTACCCATGTTCTGCTGCTTTATATCTGCAAAATCTCGGATCTTGAAACAATGCATCTAAAGGACACAAGAATTGCAACCAGTATCCTAATATTAAACAATGGTTTTATTGTGATAACTGCAAGATGAGCTTGTCCTCAAACTGCCTTTTTCCATATGCATGAATATTGCAATATGCCTCCAAACTCAAAGTTTGAGGTTATTGTGCAGATACTCAGGACAGAATGTTTGATGGAAGGGGGAAGGGAAAAAACCCCAACTACTAATGGATCAGGATTTTGGAATAGAATAATTCTCATTAAGAGCATCAAATCTCCAAAACGATGTGGCCATCCATTAGCTGGTAACAGTTGAAGTCGATGTTGCAAGGGTCCTTGCAATGATATCTCTAGCTGAGCTGGGAGAAAGTCTTTAAAACTGCTGTTTTACTCAGTTCCCAGATGACCATCCCAACACAAGGAATATTTACTTCTATCGTTCTCATGGTTTTATATCTTATTAGATATGAAATGTCTCTTAATATCTTAGTGACATTCTGAGTGGCCTTTTCTACTATTTTTACGGACCTATTGCAAAAGTTATATCTGTGTACAATTTGGTCAGCTCTGCAACAGGAATCAGCTAGGTAAGCCTTTTGGATGCTTTGCTCAGGATGTTCATCCACAAATATAGGCATAAAAATGTGCACCAGGGAGCTATTGAACTGTCTAAAATTCCCACCCAGAAGTTTCCTGTAATGTTTAAAAAAATGTTTCATTGTGAAGATTCAGTGAAACACTTTGAAGTCTTTTATCTGAAGCTATTATCTCGAGATAGTTGAACCTTCTGTGTAGATAACTGGCTGGGGAGTTGCTGGATCACATACAGAATTAATAACTAAAGTGTACTGCATGAGCACATGGTTCCAGCCCTGATACCATGTTACTTTGAGATTCTAACTAAAGAATGAACCTGGTTTTTGTCCTTATAACTTAGTTATCACTTAAGTCCTGTGACAGTTTTCATAGTCTCATATGGGGTTGGTATATGTTTAAGTTAAGTGGAAGAATTGGGTAGATTTTGTTTTGTTGAGCTTCTCTTTGTTTTTAAACATATTAGCAATAATCTGTTTTGTCAGGTATATTTTTTTCTTTTTTTTTTTTTTTTAAGAGAGATATATCTGTGAAATACCATTTCCATGAAGCAGAGCAACTGTACTTCAGAACGGAAATTATTTTGGATATGAGTTTGTTTCCTCATAAATTTGAGATTTTTATGGGGGAAATGATTCTGGTTAGCTTTAGTTATAATATACAACACAAGACCTAATATGCATTTGTTAATAAGAAAATTTGCAGTTCATGTTTGCATAAAACCCTACTCTGGCAGGCTACTAATCTTCTGCAGCTTCTGAAAAGAATTTACAGAATTCCTTTTCACTTAAGTACTTAAAATAAAGATTTGTGCAGTTTAAGAAACATCAGAAGTCTATGGGAAATTAGTGTATTTATTGAATAAAATTTATTTTATAATGTAATTTTACAAATGTTCTTCTTTATATTTTTCTGGCCTTGAAGTAATGATTAGACCTACCTGAAAAAATTTCTACTCAAATAATTTTTTTATCCTTGAAAGATTTCGTTATAACATAATATTTTTATTAAAAATACCTGTTTTCTTTAGGATTATTCTGGTTTATATAGAAGAAACAAATTCTGTAAGGGAAAATATTGACATTTGGAAAAATGTAATTGGAGATCATACCCCAGTGTCTTCCACAGACAGGGATCCTCAGCCAAACTGGTTTTTGTCTTGCACAGCCATCCAAATATCCCATGATACATTATTTCCATCACAAAGACATGACACTGTGATATAGATTCAGAGACACAGTTCAAACTATATGAGAAAAGGTAGTCTGAGGAATATCAACGGAAATTTATAGGATACAATTTCTGAATTCTACTGTGATGTCCTTATTTTCCCCACACACGCACTCTTGACATATTCCAAATCTTCCTTTAGGAAACAGTCATGTTTTCGGATCAAACCTAGCCCTGATGTACAACACAAGTCCAACTAAGTCAATTACATATTGAAGAGTCATGCCATCTTTAAAAGGAATCATAAATTCCACCTTATGATAATTTTATTATCCCCAGCCTATTACTAATGTATTCATGATCACAGCTCTTTAAAAATGATTTTACAACTGGCTTACTCATCAGCTTCTAACACACTCTTGCCTAAAAACAACAGCATTTTTAAAATATTTACCTAATGTCCTAATGAGGACTTCAATCCTAAGCTCTGTTTGCAGCAAATGTGTAATCATCAGTTCCAAAGATAGATGTGAAAATAAGAGAGTTGTTAAATACCTTCTTAAAATGATGGTATTTGCAAATTTTTTTTTTTTTGACAAAGAAACACAGTTGCATACCACTTAAAGGTGGCAGTCTAAAAAAGTATAAAAGTGAAATAACTTTTGCATGTCAATAATCACAGAATCGTAGAACAGCTTGGGTTGGAAGGGACCTTGAAGATCATCTAGTTCCAACCCACCATCTAATCCCTGCTGTGGGCAGGGACATCTTCAACTAGTCCAGGTTGCTCACAGCCCCATCCAACCTGGCCTTGATACTTCCTGGAATGGGGGATCCACAATTTTCTTGGGCAACCTGTTCCAGTGCCTCACCATCCTCATAGGAAAGAATTGTTTCCTAATATCTAATTGTCATGGTTTGAGAGCTTCAAAAATCTAGTTCCCTATTTTCAAACCCCCTCCCACATCTCAACCTAGTATAAGATGTGTGTTTTCCAGACAATCACACGAGACTTAAAGTGGGGAAAGGGAATATATTACAATGACTGTACACAAAAATATTATAATACATTACACAAACGCTCTCAACTATCTCTCCTATGATACAAGTATTTACAATGGATCAGATCTCTTCTCCCCTCCAAATAAAAGTCCAGGAGGGAAGAAGGAAAGATCCCTTCTTCAGAGCAGCAATATCTCTAAGGTAGCAGGTCTCTCTGTCTCTATGCAGCAGCTGTAACTGGATTGTTGTAGCTGGATCTCTTTTCAATACACACAAGGGGGTCTCCAAGCCCCTTGGCCTGTTCTCTCCGAACGAGGGTCTTCAAGACACAAGGGGGTCTCCTTTCACCCCTCTTGGCTCTCCTTCGACTCCAAGCGAAGGTCTCACCTGTGGACTGCCTGCAGGGACAAAACTCACTTCACCACAGGCATATCACAAAGTGCAGGGGGCATCATCGTGAAAGTCCCTTTCTCAGGGGGGTTCACCCCTGAGTCAGAACATCTTGGGCAGCTTTCAGTTGGAAGCCTTTGCCTCAAGAGTTCTACCAGAGCTCCTGTGCTCTATCTCAGGCTGCTAGGCTTGTCAGCAGCAGCGAGGGGGGTCAAGGTCAACCCCCCCCGCATTCCTTCTCCATCCCAGTCCAGCTTCAGGACGCTTTTGAGCTTCTCAGCTGCTCTCTCTTCGGTGCTGCAGCACTCCAAGACTCCTCTCCTTAATAGGAGCCCATCTCCCTCCTTTCTCGGAGGTCTCAGGGGGGGTATGGGGTTTTATTCCAGTTCTTACCCCAGCTTCCTCTCACTCTGCTGCTCTCTCAGCTTTCTGAGACAACTCGGTGTCTTCTTTATTCAGCTGTATGCTGTTTTGTTGCTTCTGCAGTTCAGTTCTTATCTGTTGGCTTTTAGCCACAGTCTCTGGATGCTGCGTCTGCCGCTACTCTGTCTCTGCTCACTCACAGTGGAGAAAACATTTTTTAGCTTTGAGCCACAGGTACTTAGCCCAGCATTATGCTGTTCCAAGTCCCTGCAGCCCCCCCGCCAGCCAGGGGCTGGGGCGCCCCAGAGGCCCCAAGGGGCTCTGAGCCCCTTGCCTCGAGGTGTCAGAACATGGCTACCACTTCTACAACCAAACAACTAAGCTTCTCTTCTGTTTGCTTGTGGTATGTTTATATTTCGCAGAAGCGCTCATTGGATAAAACTTCCAAACTTTCAGGGTCACCACCCCCTGGGGCTTTATCATTTTATAACTGCAGGGGGAAAAACTGTTTCCCCCTACCACAACTCTCCATCCCCTGCTTGATCTCCAGCATGCCCAATTCCTGTAGGTATTGGATGTCTTCTTCCGTAGTCCTCCACCTTCTTGAGGGACTCCTTAAATGGGTATTTCACTCTCACCGTGTGGAGGATTCGGAGCCAAAGACTGGACGCCATTGTCTCCCTTCCCATTTCTTGCTCTATCACAGGGTCTCGAGCAATGGATCCCAATTGTCGTGCTTCATCACCTTCAATTACGTGACTATCAGTTCCCTTGTCCCAGCATCGCACCAGCCAGGTGAGGACTTCTTCACTGGGCAAGCACATATAATCTCTCTGTAAATCTCGAAGCTCTCTTGTGGTCAGTAATTTTGTAATTTCGCTTTCTTGCATTATTAACCTACTCTGTTTTAGTTTGAACCTGTTCCCCCTTGTCCTGTTACTACACAAATTTATAAATAGTCTTGCCTCATCTTTCCTATAAGTTCCCTTCAGGTACTCAAAGGCCACAACCAAGTAACACTGAGGCTGTGTCTTTTTTGGTCTGAACACTCCCAGTTCTCTCAGCCTTTACTCATAGGAGAGTTGCTCCATCTCTCTGATCAACTTGGCCCTCCCTTGGACTCACTCCAAAAGGTTAATGTCTTTTCTGTGCTAGGGACACCAGAGCTGAATGCAGTACTACAGGTGGGGTCTCACCACAATGGAATAGAGGGGCAGAATCACCTCTGTTGACTGATGCAAGATCTATTCCAGATAATGGAATATTAAAATTACATCTATAAAACACTGTATTTACAGCACAATACAAAGTATCTATTTTTGATCACACTATAATAAGTCAAATAGCCTCTACCTTTTTGCGATAATATTCACAAATATATTTCATATGTACAGTTCTTAGATGCATATTTTGTGTATGTAAAATATGTTACACGTAGGTAGAATTCACACTATGTGAATTTGTCATTCATAAATTTCATTAGGTTGAAAAATATTTTTAATTAACAAGTATAAGAGTTACATTTTTTAAAAGGGTAAAAATAGCTCACTATCTGGAGCTTTTTTTTTTTTTTAATGTACAAAACAAATAAAATAAAAATGTGTAGTTACCTGGTTTTGCCCAGAACAGGGTTGATTTTTTGCAGCCACCAGGAGGAGGTGTGGCTAGGGCCTGGATGTTTTTCTATACCACCTCATGACATTTCTGGGGGCGGGGCAGAAGGGTTCCTTCTGGTGACAAGGGGTTCCTTCCAGTCAAGAAAATGTGGTGGATGGAGCAGTATCTGTTTATTGTTGGGATCTTTCTGTGTAAATAATTTCTTTTTATTTGCCTTTTTTGCTAATATTATTATTGTAACTGTTCATTTTCTTATCTCAGTACTGTTTCCAGTAAATTGTTCTTGTCTTAATCCGTGATATTTGCCTTTTGTGCCTCCAACTGGAGGAGGGGGAAGAGGAAGCAGTACATATTAATCTCAGACATGTTTTAGAAAGAAGCTGGTTCTGTGAATTGCTGCTTTTTGAAATCTGTGTGATGATTTCAAATACAAGTGGAAGTAATGATGCAGTTCAGATGAAAACATGGAAATAATATAAAATATCTTAAAAATTGAAGCCAGAGGATGAATAATTGGACGAGTAGGCATAATTCACCTTTGTAAGTGTATAAGCACCAAAACCACTGAGGAGGGAGCTCTGTATGATGTCAAAGTGAACAAATGCGATACACTGAAGACTTGAAAAGGTAAAGAAAGCCAGAGCAGAACTGCTACCAGTGACAGATCAAGGTCTTGATTCATTGCATATGGCCCAAAACGTAGGCCATATTTTCATTGACTGTCATTGCCACCTAGGGAGAGATTAAATTGCTGGAACATATGGTCATTTCAGGTGCAGGTCTCTTATGTAGAAATGTGTGCATGGTTATTGAATTCTGAGCAGAAATTATTAAAAATGAAAGAAGCCAAATATAACAGCTTATGTGCTGGATGTGATAGCTACACTGGTTTCCCACCAGATACCTTACCAATGAGAAATTAAATTATTTCAATATTAGTTTGTCAAAGTAGTGAAGGCGTAGTGTGGTGCATAAAGGAAAAAGATGACAGTAATCAAGGTTCACCAGTTTTAATTAAAGTGAGAAATAAACGAATATCCAGTTGAAAATGGGCATACTTTGGAAAGCAAAGGGAGCAATTTGTCAAGCCAACAAGACTGAAAACAATGAAAGGACTTATAGAAAGATCTTGAATGTTTTTAACAGGAAGATGTGAAAAATTATCTAGTACTTTTTAACTCTGACAGTGTTTAAAAGACAAGCCCTCACACCAGTTTTCTGAAAGAATACTTCAAACATGAGGTCGGACAGCAGAAGAGAACCACAGAAGCAGAAGTACCAGTAAGGAAATTTTGTACTGTGTTTTTGACTAAAAATAAATTATCCCGATATATTCCTTGGTAGGTACTTAGAAATGGAATAAATTGTGGATTTATGTTGCAAATTTACCTGATGTGAGGACATTAAAAATTTCATTATTGAAACTTGTGGGAATTTCATTATTTTTATGTTGTCTGGAAAATGTATAATAAAACATCCAAGAGATGCAAAGATTTTTAGAAAGTTGCGTTGGTAAAGAGGTAGAGAAAAGCTGGAAAATCATCTCACTTGCTTAGGAAGCTAACCTTCCTGAAGGTGAAGTCAGAACAGAAAATAGAGTAATGAAGTAAGAAAGGCAAAATTTCTACTACTAAACATTGCTAATTAAATAAAAAAAAAAAAGCTTGTTTTCTTCAGACATAAAATAAAAACTCAGAAAGGAAAGAGGAAGTAGTTACAATCTCTCGTGAAACCTGGAATATGAAAACATAAATTTATTTTAACTTAAAAACTGAACCTATAATTTAATTCCTTTTCTGTTAAGGATTATAACAAATAAACAAAAGCAAGGAAAATAAAAATGAAGACTTATATAGAATTCTATCTGTCCAAATAGAGATAAATGGAAAGAAGAACTGAAAAAGAATTGGACAAACTCTTTCGCACAACTGTGAAGTTACTGGAGAATCCCACTTCAGCTGAGATAAAAATTTCGGTAAATTTGCCAAGCCTCAAGTGAATAAACAAAAGCATTGTTCTAAAAGATGAACCAGAAAGTGACTCCACAATTTTTAGTCTGAGTCCAGTAATATGTGTAGCATCTCTGCCGGGCCTTGACTGATAACAGCAAGCCTCATGTCCAATTACTAAAAATCCAGCTCAAGTCGTGTAACAGAAACTTGAGGAAATTAAATTAAGCTGACTGGTTACTTAAAGAACTATATTTTTCCATTTGAAAATAGAGAATCAATGGCTTACAAAATAGTTGTTCTGTCTCTTCTAATTGAAAGAAGAAAAGGAAAATAGAGTATAACAGACAATAGGATAGTACATACTAAACCAATCTACAAGCTACTTCGCTTGCTTGGTATTTGGACAAGGTGTTGGCTCCTAAAAAACAAATGAGAAGAAGCAGACATGACACAAGTATTAAACATTCATATATTTTCATATCCTTCCTTTCTTCAACTAATAAGGAGTATTTGGGGGAGGGCAGGGGCATATTCAGATAGGAAAACAAAACTAAAAAGATTTAATTGAGTTCAGATTGACTTAAATATTTGATGGACAATATTTTCCAGCTTTACTCTGAAAGCACAGAATTATATTGTTCTGTGCATTGTTTTCTTTGTGCTTTACTCTACCAACCCTTTTGTGAATACCTGCCATAGTTTGAAATCAGGCATTCACTAAGAGATTGAAAAGCACTTGTGAAAAGTTTGTATAAGTGAGCAATTTCATATTATACATTATTCTGTAAAAACAGGAATATCAAATCAATGTTTGCTGTCTTAACAATCAGTCTTTGTTAAAAAATCTTAGAAATAGCATTGCAAGTTGGAAATTCTTTACCTCAAATCTTGCCTAGGTACCAACATTTCCAACCACTGGAAGCAACCTTAATTGTCATTTTCTAACTCTTTAATGCTTTGATTTTGTATTTGTTGATAACAAAGTAGAAACGCACAAATTGCATTATGTGGTATTATATCAACAACTTCATTTTTAATCAGCAGGATAAGAAATCTTATACCTCTTAGTAACTGAATATAATAAATAGTATAGGAGTATCTTAGTTCATACCAATGTTGTAAATATTTGCTTGCTATGTCTACTTTGCTGAAAGAGGTGCAGGGACAATAGCTTGCTTCCAAACCAAGCAGCACAGAACAATTCCCATCCTTGCTTAGATCACATTCCCTTTAGTTGACTTGTTTTAGACAGAACTCTCTGGAGCCATCAGAACATGAGGTGAATAGTAAAATCACAGTGAGACACTGAATGATCAGGAAGCCAGTTTTTGGACACAAACTGGTCGTCTTCCATTTAGCTGTATAGTTTGAACCATTAAAGAGGAGCCTGTTTTGCTCTGCACTTTCCATGAGGTCACAACTTCCTTCTGGGCACATCCATCTGCTCTGACAAGGGGTCCTCCACAAGCTGCAGATGAACAACTTCTCCAGTGCCTGGAGCACCTCCTTCCCCTCCTTTTCCACTGATCTAGGTGTCTACAGGGCTGTTTCAGTGACATATTCTCAGTCATCTCTCACAGCTTCTGCTATGAGAGTTTTTACTCCTTAAAACTGTTATCACAGAGGCACTACCCCCATCACTGGTGGTATCAGCTTTGGCTATCAGCGGGTCTATCTTGGATATTGCTTGTATTGGTTCTGTCTGACACAGTGGAAGCTTTTGACATGTTTTCATAGAAGCCATTCCTGAAGCTCCCCCACTACAAAAACCTTGCCACATAAATTCAATAAAAATACTGATAATTTATTAGATATTTAGAAGTTATATATGAGGAATGATGATGAAATGGGAATCAAATTAGGATACATTGCCCTCCCTGATATTTATATGCTATTAAATCATATAGCAAAAATGTTCGTAAGTACGTAGCATGTGCCTCCGTTTATACAAGGGCATGTAGTGGTCATTTAAACTCATATGACACTTGTACTCACCTTAATGATAAAATCTTCTTAGGTTTCTTGCCCTCAAGACTCTAGTTGGAAGGCAGTTTTAGAACCTTACTGATTTAATGTTAAAAATGTTCTTGTGATTATGAGCCTGAGTGCATTCATGGTCTGTCTGTATAAAGTGATTCATGATATAACAAGCACTTTTTGAGTGCCTACTTTAAGCTACCTGATTTTTCAAGATGACACATACAAACTCAATGACATATAATGAGTGGAGTCTAAAAGAGCACTAAAGATTAATTATAGACTGTATCGAGTGGTCCACCTCTTCCTTTTCTAACTTACTGTTAGATATCTCAAGAAAGTAACTGAAAAGAATTGTTTCCCGAATGTAACAGTACTACAAGTAAACACTCCAACAAAGATTCAGCCAAGAGCAAACTCTCAAGTACTCTTTATGTTGTTGCTCTTTCATTCTGAGGAAAAAAAAGTCTATTGGCTTATAACAAATAAAATAAAATTATTTTTTTAATATTCATTGTGCGTCCCTTTCAAAGCTATGGTGTCAACTCACTGATCTTATTGATTCTGTAATCAATCCTGAAAAAGCTGAGTTATGTTTGTTTGGTGGTTTTTAAGGTTTTTTTTTATCCCCAGATTAGTATCCAATGATAACAAACAGTTTGGATGAAATACAATGGCAGATAGATAGCAAGTACAATATTATTTTAAACTATTTTATGTAAATGATCTACAATATCATTATATACCAAAACAAATGCATATGCTCAATGAATCATATAAAAAAAATTAGTAATTTAAAAAATCATGGGTTAATCTATGTATTATTGCCCACTAGAAATATATAGATTTAATCCTACAGATATGTTTCAATTGCCTCTAGTGATGAGTGTTTTGATATTCTGTGACCCAGGGAAAGATGAACTTAACAATCTGCATCCATCCATAGTACTTTGAGTTCTAGTTTTATTACAGAATTTGATAAGGACAGTTAAAAAAAGCAAATATTCAAAAAGTTTAAATTGAAACCTTGGCTATTGACTGAGGTTATATTAGGACACCACAGTTCTTTTAAAGGTGTTTTGAAATAGAATAATTGTTGTCAAGATCTGTTTGCAAAGGGCAGAAATTAAGTTCAGCAAGAAGTTGCTGGTGATGCTATATATTTCACAGATTTATTTTTTTTTTTGTATTTCATAATGTTGGATTTCACAATAGAATCAGAGTAGTTTATTTAGTCATTTTCTGAATTGGAAGGGACCCACAAGGATCATTGAGTCCAACCCTTAGCTCTGCACAGGACTATCCCCAAGAGTGACAGCACGTGCCTGAGAGTATTGTCCAAACACTTCTTGAACTCTGTCAGGTTTAGTGGTGTGACTACTTTTCCAATACCCAGCCACTCTCTGGGTGAAGAACCTTTTCCTAATATCCAACCTAAATGTCCCCTGACAAACTTCAGGACATTTCCTTGAGTCCTGTCACTGGTCACCACAGAGGAGAGATCAGTGCCTGCCCCTCTTTTTCCCCCTCAATTATATGTAATTTTATGCCATTCTAGAAATCATAGAATCATACAAGTGTAGAATGTCATAAGTGGGGACACCTTCCACTAGACCAGGTTGAACATTTCCAGGGAAGGGCATCCACATTTCTCTGAGCAACCTGTTCCAGAGACTCACCACCCTCACAGTAAAGGATTTCTTCCCAATATCTCACCTAAACTCACCCTCTTTCAGTTTAAAGCCTCTAATTCCTCATGTTTATTCCCCATGCTATGTGTGTTTGCATATAGGCATTAAGTTGGGCCTCTCCTGATGAAGCTGACTTACTGGCTGGAGTAGCTGGAATTCCTTTGTGCTGCTCCTCAGGTGCTCTCCTGCTGACCTGCAGTCTCTCTTGAGTCTCTCAACATCTCTTGTTAGTCATGGCATCAAACTGGTAGGAGGCAGGTGGACTAAGGTTCCCCTCCTCTGGCAACTTTAGTTTAGTGCCTTCTTCACTAACTCTAAAACAGACATCTCTTTTAATGACCAAATGGAAAAATCAGATAGTGAAATGGAATGCTTACAATGCCAATTATTTAAATAAATGACTGACATTATTTCCTGTTTCACAAAATGACAGTGAAGAAGACATTTCATGAAGTGTCTAAAAAAGTACTAATTTTACATAAGAATTATTTTTCTGTATATACAGCTTAAGAATGAGATATTAGACCATGTTCCTCTATGAGAAAAAAATATCTCAGAATATGCCTTAGAGGTGAAAAGGTTAACTGCTTTTGTAGTACTTCCTGGACATGGATCCTAGACTTGCTGGTGCCAAGGCAACACGTGTTTAGGACGTGGTCTGTGCGTATAATGTGGGTAAGTACTTTTGTCAGAATTATTAACAAAGAACTGTTTATGTTATTAGAAATAAGCAAAAACTGATGGTAATAGACCTGAAAAAATTGTGGAAAATATGGTAACTCTTTATTTTTTAATTAAATACTATGAGTGCTATACAGAACCTTTACTGAGTAGTCAGCTGATCTGTACTCAAAGTTTAAAAAAATTCAAAAGATTTCTAAATGTCTGCCATGATGCTACCAATAGATACTCAAAATGAGTGTACACATATAACCACATTACTTTTTTCTATCTTCATATGTATAAAAAAGTAACATAAACCTCATTCTGAACTTACATTTAAAGAAAAAATATTTTCCAGATTTTAATCTTGTTATTGAGATTTTTATTCTTTTTCTTACAACAATTCACACTTTGGTTTTATTCCATTTAGCTGTAGAACTTGATTCCTATGCCAAGTTTTATGCCTCTGAATAAATGTGAGAATCAGCTTTGGCATCTCTACTGCACAGTGTACAAAGGTTTATAGCATTATCACCTGCAGTCAAGGTCTTCACACCACTGCTATTTCAAATATTTGCTGGTTTAGCCTGCACCTTTTTAATATTTGTAATACTAATATAGAGCAGTCATTCTCTGTTGATCTCCATTAATTCTGACATACTTGGACAGAAAAATTTACTTTCATTATATTGAAATGCCAGGTGGCAAAAACCTATCTGAACTCAATTGTGGTCTTTCATAAATTATAGTAAAGTGGGACTGTAGTTTATGGAATCACTTGGTAAATTTAAAAAAATGAACACCTGAAATCAGATCTGATGTTAAAATCAGACAAGTTTGTTATTTTTGGAAATACTAAAATTTACCAATTTGGATGTACAATATCTTCAAGTTATGAAAAAAAATCCATACTTTGAAAAAAAAGGTGTATATCAAAAGCCATATATTCTTACCTAGGTAGCATTTTCTACAATAACATACAGAAGTAATGCTGTTTGAATGTAAAATTTCATGGGTAACACACACATAATATATCTGTTAGTATGTTCTATATCTATCCTATAACTGTAATCTTAGTAAAGTCTTATTGTAATCTCTGGAACAGGTATAGTCCACCTGAGTACCCTTTGTTTACCTTTCCCTGGCTAACAAACCTACCCAAACTTGGACCTAGAAGCATTTCCCTATCAACTGCAACTGGCCTCGAAACCAGTGTACCCTCTGTGACATTCCCACCAGCCTGTTCAACTCATATAAATTGGTCTGGAGAACATCGCCACAATGGGTCTAGTGATTAGTGCCCTCCATTACATGATGGAACAGGTTTTCAAAGAGAAAATTAGGCTCTGGAATGACAGGGATCACACAATTATATTGGCTTTATTCTCCAAATTAAATTACTTCTGTATTTAGTATTTTGCTTTTATTTATTTTGAACTTCATGCAAACAAAATTATTGTGAACCAGAATCAAGTGTGCATATATATATATGCATGTATACATATATATAATTTACATTAATTTTCCTTTTTCATTCCCAGATAGTCACTGTTTGCGACGATTGTGAGAGAAGCAAATGTAAATGCAGCAAGAAATATTTTCTATTTTATTTCTTTTTCTAGTGGTAGTCATACTGTGCATGAAGTCAACAGTATTACACAGTGATTTGTTCCATGTGACCTAATTTCTACCTGAAACATCAAATTTTCACAAATTCCAGCAATACTTTGATGGGTGGATAAGTTAGTTAAGGAAGAGGGAGGAGGCAAAAGGCACTGTATTAGGTTGCAAAGTTCAGACCAAAGATTAATAGAATAGAACAACAGGTAGGTATATAAATACCAAATTGCTATAGCTTCTCATCTATCCTCTCTCCATTATAGACATCCATATTTCATTCAACAACATACCCCATCTCTACATCTGTTTTTCAGAATTGTTCAAAAATTCATATTGAGAGCAATTTTTCGTGAACATCTTAAAGTCTCTTGGATCCAGGCTACACAGTATTGCATTTAATTTAATGTATCTGATTTACAGATTGGTGATCATTGAAAAGCAACAAACCAAGAAATAACAAAACAACAAAAAAAAAGAGTAAAACAACAAAAAGAAAAGCAAAAGCATAACCAACTAATAACTGATAGAGCATTTTTATTTCATTGCAGTACACCTAACTCTTACAGTTCTCTCTAACAGAGTACACTTTCCATATTGAAATGTTTTCACATTTCAAAAAAACCAAACAGCCTGGAAATTTATAAGTAAAAAATCCAATCTAAAAACCCAGTTGTTAAATCCAGCCCCGTAGTCAAAAATCCAGTCCAATTCCAATCCCTTTTTTATCTTCCTGGCCTTTTGCTTGACTTACTTCAGTATGTCCTCAACTCTCTTTTATTGGGGTACCCTGAACTGAATGCAACATTCCAGTACTGCGTGTGAGTGTGAATAGAGAATAACTACCTCCATTCACCTGCTGGCAACTCTCCTCCTAATGAAACCATGGATACCATCAACTTTCTTATCTGCAAGGCTAAATTGCTGGCTGTGGTCAACTTGTTGTAGGCCAGGACCCATAAGTAATTTCTCAGTCAGTAAGGTCCCAGCCTGTAGTAAAAGTATGAGTTATTTCTCATCAGCTGACAGACTTAATATTTCCCTTTGTTGAATTGTTGGTCCATTTTCCAGCTCATTGAATAGCAGTGCACCCCTCTGGTGCATCAGCTACTCCTTTTAGTTTTGAGTCTTCTGAAAATTTGCTCAGGCTCCAAGTCATTAATGAAGAGGTTAACTAATAATGGACCCAATATTGACTCCTGAGGTATTCTGCTAATCATAGGCCATCAGCTGGAAACTTTGTGCCTCTGATCACTACCCTTCAACCATGGCAGTTTACCCAATTTCAGTCCACCTTCATGTCACCTTATCCAGTCTATACTTCATCAACCCATCTATGATGAGATAGTATCTTTACCAAAGTCAATATAAAAATATAAAAAAAAAAAAATCCACTTCTCATTTTTACCGAGCTAGTAACTTCATCATGGAAGGTTATTGGGCTGCTCAACCTGTCTTCCAGGTTTATTTGCTCTGTCACCTATCCAAGGACTTAAGTGAAGCCGACTGGCTTGTAGTGCCCTAGATCCTCCTTCTTGCCCTTCATGAAAATAAGAGTGACATTTGCTTTCTTCTAGTCCTTAGGAATCTCACCCAATGACCATGGCCCTTTTCAAAGATAATTGAGAGTGGCCTTGCAATGACATCACTCAGCTCCCTCAACTTTTATGGGTGAATCCCAAGTGGAGCTAATTTCCTTGCAAATATGGCTAAAAATAAATATACACAAATTTTATCAGTGTGTCACAAAGTGAAGCTAAACATTTAATACAATAATCTCTGGACTGAAATATATTCTTACTTCTTCATTAAACAACATTTGATCTCAATAGTTTAAATCCAGTTGTGCATTTGCACTGCAGAACAAAACAGAAGCTCAAGTTGCAGTGGTTTCCTAGCAGAAAAGAAATGACTGGAATTACAAGAGACTGAGAAAAATGGTGACTTGACAAGGGGTTTTTTATTTGTTTGCTTGGTTTTTTGTGAATAATAACTGAATGACCCTCTTTTTTCTTTCACTACCTCAAGGATTTCAGGTGCCATGCTCAGTGTGTTCTGGTAGCTAACTCTGAGACTGGCTGTTCAGATGACCCCTCCTCAGCCCTCTTCTTGGGTCAAAGGAGCAAAGCCTCTCCCATTTCAGTTTTACATGTGATCCATTTGACAATTGACTGCTTAGGCATCCAGCAGAAAAGGTATTGTTTGTTCAGCTCCTGTACCAGGAAAATTTATTGAGGAGTACAGCAAACTGGGATCTGTGTATCTGCTCTCACAAAATGGTAGTTGCTTTTTGATGCTGAAACAGCCTTGTTGCCGTTGGCAACCACAGCCTGCTATTAACATGCAGCCATTAAGTTGCAGAAGTATTGAACACCAGATCAAAGAGCTATTTGGTGGTAATTTGTAAACAATACATAGCACGAGCATCAACACGGAAGATTTTCTAGGAGGAAAGAAGGTTTTAGGTGCCAAAATCATTGTAGACTTTGTCAGGCTTTAATTGTCAGACATAAAGGCACATATACAGGAAAAACATTTTATTAGCATTATAGATCGTGAAGAATTTACAAAATTTACAAATTCCAAAAGAGTTTTCAGCATCTAAACTTCATTTTATCATTTAACTTTGGACTAATTAAAAACCAACAAAATTATATCAAACAACTTTTATGAAATGTTCATTAATAATTCTCCAGGTACAGGTAGTCACATCATCACTAAATGTCAACCCATCATTAGGGACTGGAAAAAAAATTTCCCTAATAGAGAAATTAACTAAAATGCCACAGAGTGTCACTGGGATTTTTTAACTGATCACGTTGAAGTCACCAATTGTACAAAACCATCCTCAATGGCATAGAGAAAAGTTGATAAATTTGGCAGTAACAGTATCTCATAAACTGCCTTGATTGCTAACTTTTGTAAACTAACTTTTACTTGATTAACAGAATTCTAAACTACTAACAAAATACATGTTTGGAAGTTACTTAAATAATCATAAGAATAACAGAATGGTAGAATGGCAATGAGAAGAGATATCTGAACTACTCCAAATCTTGACCAACAACTAAATATATCAGAACATTTCTCTAGATTTCAATAACTCAAAAAACGTATTGCCCAGATAATTTGCATGTTTCCTTCTATTAATCAAATTTCTTGTGATTTTTGTGTATTTTAATGTTTCTAAATGGAATTATATGAAAAAAAGATCAATTCTAAGATAGATACCATTGTGAAATATTAAACATCTGTATCAACTGTTGCAAAATATTGCTCTATTTACTTCAATGGACTTATGTTTATTTTTACTTAGTGTGGAAAAAAAGTGAATACAACCCATCTGTCCTTAGGAGAGCAGACAGGGCTTTTACGAAGCTAAGTAGTTCTCTTCAATTTCTCCTGCTTACTTCTATGTTTACCAGTCTTCTGCTGGTACTCACTCAGGACTTACAATTGAATCATATTAGAAATTACAGGAATAGGTTCAAGAGGACATAGCTAAGATGCCACGTAAATAAACTTTCTATTTGTGTTTAACTTGCAAAGCTTTTTTCAGTGAGGTCTGAACTGAGAGTCTCAGAGTAGGCAACACACCAGCTTTTTGATATCCTCTGTCCTGCACTCACTCCTCAGCATATCCCTGGAGTTGCATGTGATTCCCCGTTCAGCCCATTGGCCAGTGGTATGCGGATATTTCTTCATTACTATCAGATAATTCTTGGCTTTGAGGATTTCCATGAAATTCATCCTTGGCAAATACTATTGTTATTTCATCATCTTGTTCATATACCAGTTCACTAGAAGTTGGAGTTTTCATACATTTTTCTGATGAGTTGAAGGTTGCAGAATACTGTAGGTCATATAAGCACATCCTTCCCAACTCCCAAACATAACACAGTGCATTTCTCACAGTGGTGGACATATGCCATGACATGTTGGCCATCTGGAGTGATTGTTTTACTTTGCAGATCAAATTTGGAGATGAGACCCTAGGGTCTGTGCACAGGATATGTAATTCTGTCCCACTTCTGGTCTTTGCATTCAATCTATCCGTGGTGACTGTTTTTGTCAGTCAGAGATAAAATCTCTGTCAAACTCTGTCTACATGTGACCATTCCCCTCACATTCCAGGTAACAACAGGCCAACCATAACTACTATGAGTGGTTGGTTTAGACAAAGGCAATGTGGTGTAAGAAATGCAGAGAATCCCATGTTCTCTTACAGTTAAAATAAATAATCAGGATTTTTTAACTCTGTTACATAGCTCTTGGATTCGTCTGGTTTTCTGAGGCTTAGCTGGGTGAAATTTAGATAAATTAAGCTTTCTGATTCAGATCATACGCTTGAGGGTTGCTATTTGAAGAATATCCTACTGAGGCCATTGAATCATATAACAACAGAGCAGCTCAAAATGGAAGGATTCTTGAAAAATCATCTGGTCCAATCTTTTGTGGAAAGAGAGTCTAGATGAGTTTATCTACTGCCCTTTCCAGTTGCATCTTGAAAACCAGTGATGAAAACTCTTATCAGAGACCTGTTGAGACTGAGACCAGCAGCTTCCAAGTCTAGTGATACAAGGATATCTATCTCTCTTCAGTGTTTGCCCCTAAACTGAATAGTAGCCAAGAGGTAGTACAGACATCAACCTTCTCTGGGTTGTGCGTGAAAGAAAACACTTTACAGCCTCTTCCATGAATGTTTCTTATGAGCTGGTTTCTCAGTATGGATACTAATCAAAGTGTGTGTGTTCCTTAGGAAAAGGTCCATATAATCTACAGTGAAGACAGATAAAAGAATCAGGTATCTGGCACTGGACTACTGAACTGTGACTGAGTGCATGTGCCTCATCTACAGCGGTGTTTAGACATGTTGTGGATTCCTAATATAGGGTAGATGAATGACACCCAATTACACTATGTTAATACAGGAGAGCCAAGTGGGACACAGATAAAATTATTAAAAGTATTTTCTGCTGTAGAAATCCTAGTGCATATAAGACTGGGTCTGTGATGTATAAAAATTTGGTTTTGCCATTTATAATCTAATGAAAGAAAAAAAGGTAGATAAGGAGTATGGAATACAGAAAATAAATCTTACTGAAAGTAATGATCTGAAAGTATGATAGTTAACAAGTGACATATCAAAGGAGTCTCTGACAGCAATCACGGGGCAGCTAAGAGGGAATGAGAAGTGGATTCCTCTGATCTGACCCTGGACTTCAAACTAACTTGTCATTAAAATCATGGATGGCGGAAAAAGTTAAAGCTACTCTTCGCTGGTCAAAGTCAGAACAGCATTTGGCTATGGAACAGATTTAGTTCAAGACTAAGTTATTTTATTGAATAAAATAATACTAGAATAAATCAATAGTATTAAAGATGTGAATAAATACTGAAGAATAAAGGAGAGAGCATGTGATAATAAATTGGGATTTGTTAGAAATTACACATACACCATTGAAAAGAGGAAACATTTCAATTGACTTTGAAACAAATGCGCAACAGGGAGAGTTGAGCATAATGCTTATATAAGAATGTGGATGTTCTGAAATCTAGATTTTGTAAAATTATAAAAGGCTATAGAGAAAGCCGCTGCAAAGTTAAAAAGTATTAAAGACTGGTATTAGTATTGTTTAAGTTTCCAGCAGGTGTATAGTAATGAAAGTAGAAGATAAATCGTATAGCGATGACAGGGATAAATCCATGAACTAATGCAGGGTCAAAAATAATACGAAGGTTAGAAAAATATCAAAGCTGATAGAAAAATATGACCAAGAAGAATAATATGAAAGAGTGAAACATGATTTACTTTGTTCTTTGATACCAAAAAGTAATGATATTATATTTCTAGCTGATACTGAAAGTACCAAGTAAGAGCAGTGTTAAGCTCCAAAGGGATTAACCTTACATATTTGGAAAATTAAAGAAAAAATATATATCTCTGATTATAAAGCTCTCATATATTGCCTAGTTTCATTTTAGCCTGTTAGTGTTCTTAGCAAAGCTGTGCTTCTACAGTCTTTGAAATAAAAAAGGGAACTCAAAATGGGATTGAACACAGCATGAATTTGCTAAAGTTTGTTGAAAAATCTTAAAGGAATAGAATAAGATAACTAAATCTTTTTGATAAATTATTTTTTAGACGAGGATTGTATTGGTTTCATGTAACTGGACTTCAATAGAAACACTATCAGATGGAAATTATCAACCAATGTGAAGAAAGTGAAGATTTGTACTAGGATAATAGCTTATGTAAAAAAATGTTTGAGGTGTTTTTGTCAATGTGTAATGACAGAGAGGAAACTATCAGAATTGAATGAGGCTAACTTTGGAATACTTGAAGAGCAGAAAGAAGATGGACAGATTTAAAATTTAATGTTTTTATATTTGGTTTACTTATTATTTTTATTTTTACTGAATTACATCTGTTGACAACTTAAAGTTGAGATAACATTGTGAAAACAGAGGACTACTTAAATACACCAGAAAAATGTGAATAATCATGAGTAAATCAGATTAAATTTAAGAACATGACCTCAAAATTATCTGAACATTGGAGTTCACTTATAAATTATGAGATTTTGAGTTGAAAATTAAGAAGATGAGAAAAAGAGTCAAGCTATCTGTCTTTTAGTACAGAATGAAATTTAGTTCAGCTGTTGGATGGCTACATTTTAGACATTTATACCACAGTTGATCATACCAAACTCATTTTGCAGTCAGCAAAGAGAAGTAGGCATTTTTAGGAAGTGAGTGCTGCAAACACTTTTAAACATCTTCCTTGGGATGAGATGAATGGTGCCCTGAAACTTTCTTGCCTCTGTGAAGAAAGAATAAACTTCTAAATAAGTTTTTAAAAAAATGAAAAATGCAAAGATCTTCCATTCAAGAGAATGCTATCTTGACTACAACACGCAATCAGATGTAACAATGAAAATGGAAAATGAAAACTTGAATGAGGTGGTAGAAACAGAGCAATATGACTAACTTAAACACATAGATGAGATTTTGTCTGAAATACTCTAAATGGGGTTTCCCTGATTACAAACAAACAAAAACAAACAAACAAACAAACCTCTGAAAAATTGTGTCTCAAAGCATCCATCTATAGGTACTCAAGAAAAAGGGAAAAGCTATTTAAGACAAAAATGTTACTGGTATATAGAAGCATACATTGATTATATATTTTTTTAGATTAGAAGAGCATTTCTAACCACATAAAGATTGAAAGGGACAATGTTTTAGAAGAATAGTTAGATTGGGAAAATTCTAATGTGAAACTTTTTCAGCTTGTGAAATAGATTATAGTATGTGGCTGTGGGCAAAACACTTGACTTGACAGACCAAGAAATCTAATCTGTTGAAGTATCTGACATTGTATAAAAGAAATTATTGTTTTGTGAAATATTTTAGAAAGTAGAAATCAGTGCCTTCAGAGACAATGTGAAAAAAAATACTTTTGCAAACAATAATGCCTCATAAAGAAACTCCTTAAGCAGAGAAAATTATATAAAATCAGCTACAATCTGAATAAATTCCAAAATGTTATCAAATTTTGGGAATATTCACACCTGAAAGTAAGTGGAAGAGAAGCTTTATGATTCAGTCTCATCCCTAATTAAAAAACATAACTACTCTATTTTATAATGAAAAATTAAATTCACAATTGGTTAATTATTTTTTACCCTAAGTTAAAATACTAATTGGTAAATATTTAATATACTTACTAATAAGTAAGATTTTATGTTTTAATACATTTTAATTCATATTATAATTTAATTACAAATATAAATTATATAAAATAAGTAGTTATATTGAGAGCCAGTACAGGAGGTTGAAATTTATTTTATTGAAACTTGACTTTTAAAAGTAAGGTCTATAAAGTGGGATCCTGTGCCATGCTTTGAAGACCTAAATTTAAGTAGTAAAGGAACCTTACAAGATAGTGTTTAAATTCAGAAGACATATACTTAGGTATTTAAATGTAAATTTCTGTGCATAAGCTAATTGTTTTAGTTGCCATGGAGATCTATAAAGATTTCATCGGTACAGTGAATGGATCTTAGAGAGCTTTTAGGGCCCAGAAGTGGCCCTAAAAGAGGGCACTTTAGAAGTGCCTCTCCTAACCCATATGTAAGAGTAGTGCTATTTAACAAACCCTGGGATATCTGATGCAAGCTGTGGAGCAGCATCTGTGTGGAATAAGCTGAGGCATTAGATGGAAGTGTTTAAATGGTGTGTGGATGTGGCATTCGGGGATATGATTTAGCGGTGAATGTGCTGGTGCTGCATCATGGTTGGACTCAGTGATCTTAGAGGTCTTTTCCAAACTTAATGATTCTATGATTCTGTGATGCCTAGTTGGTGCACCAGAGTTGAGCCCTTAGGGTAGTTAGTCAGATAGAGTCAGTTTCTGCAAGTGTCACTCTCCCTCTGTTCGTATGGAGGGGAACATAGGTGATTCCCTGTATGCTGGATGGAGATCGGGATGGGATGGGATGGGATGGGATGGGATGGGATAGGAAAGTATAGAATGGGAAAGGAGGGTGAGACAAGGCAAGGTAAAGAGAAAAGTATTCAGACAGTAGTTGGGAAGACTTCCCAGAACATATTGAAGAAATGTGAAGAAGAAGAGTTAGGAAGTATTTCTCACCTTTTCAAAAGTGAAACACTGTGATGGATTCACTGCTCATCAGATCAGCAATGTTTAAAAACAAATAAATGTTTCTATTCAACACAGGTGTAAGGTATGAAATTTACTGCTATAAAAGGGAAGAAGCAAAAACCAACTGAAAAAAATCCATGAAAGAAATTCACTTGAAAATCAGTAAGTATAGTGGGGTAGATACAATGTCCAGCTGGATAAGTCACCTGTCATACAGTAACTAAGAGCACATTAAAGTTTCACAGAAAAAGGAAAGAACTATAAGCAGAAGATTATAAATTCTGGTACTCCTTCACTTCTGTTCTTCAGAGGATCTGTTACTTGCATGTTAAGCCAGCCCTTAATCCAGTGATGGATGCTATGCCTGCCTTTCATCTTATCCAAAAGCTTGTTTTCCAAAGAAGAGGAGGGGCTCCCTCCTGACTTTCTATTGAATTAATTTGGCCATGTGATATGATCACTCACTGGAGATACCTTGAGAAGACAACAAATTCCAGTCCACTATTCCTTCACCTTTTTCATTTCAGTCTTCATTCTCACAACTTATCTCACCTATTTTCCCTCTCTCTCTGTAGCTTCTACAGTCTAATCTACATTTCTGTTTTACTGTACCACTCACCCTCTACACACATACACACATGCGTGTGTGCAACACACAGAGTTAAAAGTTCTTGATTTTCTATTCCCTTTTATTTCCCGTGTTCTTATACTCATATGCTCCTTCCCACTCAAAAAAGCAGAAACAAATCAAGCAAACAATAGTACCATCAAGTTGTGTATAAAATGAACCTAAGTAACCATGTAATTATTCTCACACTATTGCCGTTGCTCTTTATTGCTCTCACTTATTGTGTCATCTTTCATATTGTAAGACTGTAGGCTCCTTGGGGAAGGGATCGCATCATTTATTTTCTCTTTGAAGTACCTTTACCACCTCAGGCACTTTGCAAGTAACAAATAATAATAATAACCATTAATCAGGTAATGGGATCAGTAGAAAGCACCAGTCATCGACAATTAAAATCTTAGCAATAGTAGGCAGGTTCCTACTTCAGAATTTAGAAAGACTTTTCTTTCTGTTCCTTTCTAAACCAACTTGATTTATCCAACATAAAATACAGAACCTCTCAATCACACTTATTTGCCCACACTTTTTTTTCCTTCATACTGAAAGGATGAGTGAAATCTACAATTCTTGGATGTAAGTGGCCCATAGTTCAAAATATATATCTGTTTTCTGATCACTCCAAATAGCAAAGGTGATTAAACTGAGCACACACTGTAATTGCTAGAGCTGAAGGCCTACATTATCAGAGGAGGTGACAGGATTTGATTTTGTCTGTTGCTATTGAAATCCAATGAGTTTTCAGCACCTAACTAGTATAATCAAGGATGACTGAATCCAAGATGACACAGCATTTCCATGTAGCTGGTAGGAAGAGGTAATTTTATACTGCAGCTTGTCTTTAGTGTTGGAACCAAGCAAATGAAGGCACTTTTGCTCCTTTTTCTTTTTGAGTACTTTGCTCACAATGGTATAAAAATGTTTCCAATAGCATTTCTAAATTGCTATTAAGATATTAATATTTTTTTCCCCTGACTGGTAATGATGAGGCAGATAGTCTAATTCTGCATATAATCTATTAACATCTTAGTCTATTTTTGTCTGTATCCAAAGCTTTCATATAATTTTTCTTTACAGTTTTAATTATAGCAAAACACCATTAATGTTGATGAAAGGCCTTTAGTTTCAGTTCTAAAACTTAGAAAAATTTCCACAATAAATACAGAAACGATGCTCTCTATTGCAACAAAGTGTCTTAGTCAAAAACACTGACAAAGACACACTTTAGGCACAGATCCTTGTGTAATTCTAGTGAATATATCATTTTAGTCTCCAAACATTTTTCCCAACCCATTTTTTTTCCCTCTTCAGTTTACTTTTTCTTGCATAAATTAAAGGCTTATTCTATTTAGCTTTAGCAGCCTGTTGTCTTCCCCCTAACCTGTCTATTCATATTTTTAAAAATAAATATTCATCCATATTAATATTCATATCTCTGAATAAATCAGAAATTGAAATACTAGCATGCCCCTATTTTTCTATACACCATCATATCTAATAATTGGCTCTAAAGTAAGGTTATTCCCCCTTTTAACCTTGTTTTATATGTAATCTCATAAAAGGCATATGCACATAACTTCTATATATTTATATATCAGCAGATAAAACCTAAATGGTAGATATAAATAAATTCTGAAAACTCAATTCTCCAGAATGCCAAGGTTTACAGGAGATAAGTAAAAAAATAAAACAAGTGAGGGAGGTGGAGTGGATGCTAATAAGTGAAATTATTTTTTTACACAGATATTTATACACATATGTAACAAATCCCCCAGAGATACAGATGTCTCACATGCTTTACTCTTATTTTTTATTAAAGTCCAGTAACTCATTTATAGTTTGGATTATAACCTCTTGGGGACAGAAGACATATTTTATTTCTACTGTGAGATGCACAGCATACCTTTAAGTATTTGACACTAAACACCAATATGGATGGTTTCCTTTCTGTTCTTCATATTTCACATGCTGCCCTGACTATTACTTCCCACAGCATGAATTTGGAGCAAGCTGTTATTTTCCATGTCTTTAAAAATTTGCCAACACAGCTACCAGAAGATGTGGTTAAAGCATGTGGTAGCACACATGTGATATTTTAATTAATGCAGAGTAGATTAAAGTAGCATCAGTCCTCTCTCAAGGATTTTTTAAAAAACTTAAAATCACAATCTGTACATGGGAATCTTGAAGGGTATCCACTTTGTCACCATGTGATAGTGATTGAGACATTCTGCTTTATTGGTGTTACCCATTAAGCTATCTGGGTTAGTATGCTTTCATTCTGCCCTGTTTTTATGCTTTGTGCTATGACAGAATCCTCCCACGTTCAGCTTTATAATCATTAAAACTTCTTCTCTCATCAAGCCATCACAAAATATGTGCTAAGTGTGGGGGTGAGTGGTGGTGGTGTGTTTTTTGGTTGATTTCCCCAAGATAGTATGTGGATCATTCATAGGAAGTAATCCATAAACTAACTGATAGAGCAGGACTGGATGTAGACTTACAAAAAGAAGCAGATAGGGAAAGGCATAGTGTTGCCAGTGTTATTTGAGAGGAATCACACTTTTGGCAATTGGTGATTATGGAAAAAAGTGATGGAAAGAAGTAAAAGCTCAGTTAATCCATTGCCTACACTGTAACCCTGAATTACTATATTTCCCATACTATTGTGCTTGAAATTTTCTGTTTGACTTTTCTACCCCTGGATCTTAAGTAATTGTTATGGCATGTCCTGTGGTGTATGCTGACACTCAGCTGCTAAAGACTCTTCATCTTCCACATTATCACTGCCATGCTGGGAGTGTACTGTAACTCTTCTGTGATCAAGACTGATAACTGAGAGCATTCTCACATACTGGCTGTGGTATACACTTGCCCCTTTCTCCATTAACCCCCACACCAAATAGTTAAACCATGACACTATTTGAAAACATAGATTATCTTTCTCTACGCTGAAAAAAATACTGGATTTTTATTTTATTTTATTTGCTTCTTGAACTTGATATATTATAAGACTTCAGTAGCATTTGAATTTACAATATTACAGCCAAGACTCTTATTGTTAACATTAAGCAATGCTGTTGGCAGGCATTGCTTTCATATACATTGCACTGCAGCACTGTACCTTTTGGTTGTGACAGATATTTTTGATGTGGTACTCAGTGACCAGGCCTATATTGAGCAAAACCACTGAGCCAGGTTTTATAAATACATAACTGATGATTACATTTCCCTCACAGCCTCATCTGCAGTCTCATGTCTTGCGGTTCACTGCCTTTAACCAGCATGTGTCTCTGATAATTGGTTTTCTTCTGCCATCATCTCTGGAGCTAGTGTTGAGTGGGAGTGTAGTGCAGGCTGTTCTTGTCCTTTCATGTGGGAGGAGATACTGTGATTTCAATCACCACCCATGTATTTAGCTTCTGAGCTTCCCAAAGCCTTGCTTTTCCCATAGTCTTTAAAGAAGATTTATGTTCTGAGTTTATGACTGGCAGTTACTTTACTGCCTGTTGTGTTGCATGGGCCAGTGCTAGCAGGGATCTTGCACTCAGCACTGTCTGTGGAAGATAAGGTCACTTTTTGTGAGGCTTTCTTTGATCACACAGCTACATTCAGGGGAGAAGGAATGACTGTGAGGAGAAAAAGGGAGGTGAGGAAATTTCCATCGGATCATAAGTCGTTAGAGGAGGAATCTCAGTATTTGTCTCCTCTCTTGGCCAGCAAACTAATGGCTAAAGGAAACTTACACTTGCCAAGATTATGAAGAAGCTGATTTCTCTTGCCTGGCAATGTACTGGAGTCCTTTTTGGATCTCCTTTTTGCCTCTTTACTTGAAAAGAGATTTGGCATTATCTTTAAGGCTCTTGACTCTGGACAGAGGCCTTATAATTCCTTGTTCACTAGAGGAATATTTGTCCTGCCAACTCTGCAACCATCTTATTCCTTTCATTTGAGTATTTCATTTCAGATTTCATTTTTCTTCTTCATGGTTGCTTCTGAATACTTGCTTCCAACAAGTGGTCTTCAGCCAAATGCCAGGCTGAGGAATGAGGTATCTTTCAGCACCTTTGGTACATCTTTTGCTGTAAGACTGCAACATATATCAATGTGGGAAGATGACTGTGGGTAAAATTAGATAAAATTGGGAAGTTATATTCACAGTACAACAGTACAGAAATTATAGGGTGAGATGCAGTTTCTACTTCCTGAATGGAATGCAGTTGGAATGCATGGAATCTATTCCATGATGTTCTCCACACATAGCCTGAAACCTTAAGCACACATTAAGAGGGATGAAATGGAGGATGAAGCAGAGTGGACATACTATGACCAGGCTCTGTTGAAATTCTTGCCAATAAACTGCATAGCACCTGTCAGGCAAGGGAGAGAGGAGATGTTGTGGTGCTGAACCAGCAACTGCAGTGAAATCACTTAATTCAGGTGAACTTGGTTCACTATAATCTAGTTGTAATACTACCACACATCTCCATCCTAAAGTTACCTGCCTCCAAGGTACAACCAATATAGAGCATGTGCTCTATATTTTATTGACCACATCTTTAAGAGCAAAGCAAGAGAATTTTACACTAATCAGCAACAAAAGTATGTAAGACTAGAGTCACTCAAGCTCCACCAAAATGTAAAGAAATTAGAGAATTTGGGGAAGAGTCCATCATAACTTCTGGGATTGAATGACGGGCTGAATCTGTCTTCTCCCCTGTAGGGATGCCTATGGGGTAAGAACAATATTTTATGTGCACTGAATGATTATCTTGAGCTAGCTTTCTTTGGTGATTAGAGCTTGTTTGTATATTGTTTCAAACATGTTTTTGCAGTCAGATATAATCACCGGCAGTCTTTGAGTCTTAGCCTGTCAAAATTTTCTATCAGTGTGTTTATCAGTGAAGTGTGTTATTTCCTGAGCTGTTTAGTGTGAGTATTTCAAGGGCAATAGCAGTTGTCGGCAGCAGATAACATATTTGATTAAAATTGAAGACATCCAGGAGGGGGTCCCTCTTTAAAGGATTTGACTCCAATATGCTGTTGGTGTGTGTCACTGAACAAGTTAGTCGAACTGCATTCTCTTCAATGGAGTCCCCATAATAGGACGGTGACAGATTGACCGAAAACAAGGGTCTCAGCTTTCTTGGGGTGTTGACAGACTGATCAAACATAGAGGGTTCAAAGAATCCCCACTTCCATGTGACAATCAGGAATGGGAAAGTTTCAGAACATGAAGGAATCCTCTTTTTCTCTTGATTTTTGTGTCCAGCTGCTGTCCTAAAATGAACCACAATCCCTGATACGCTGAAGATCCTTCATGTAACTATAGCTCATCTGGTAGCTCTTAGAATATTAGCTAGTGTAAGATAACCTTAAAAATAACTTTGCATCAGTACAGATAGCAGCTGAGCAAAGCATAATAAAAATGATAGAAAGTATAAGAACAGATTGACTTTAGTTACAGTTAAGTAACTGTGGCATGTTAGAAGAGTCACAAATGAGAAATGAGCCAGACAGAGGTCAACAGACCAGCTCATTTATACAAAAGACATCTTCATTTTTTAATAGAATAACATGATTAAGCAATAGATTTTCCCATACACAAATTAGAATAACTTAATAATGTCTAATTTTTTATATCATTTGATCTTATATTAGCAATAAGAGAATCACTGAGAGGTTTATACGAAGATTTTGTTCCCCTGTTGCAAACTTGTATTTATGCCAAAGTACCCATCTGTAGATGTTCTGAGATCATCACTGTAAAATACTCTTTGAAGTTAGGGAAATTAGACAAGATTTAATCCCTAATATGTTGCTCACATTTTAATGGTCTTTACAATAAAATATAAATATTTGAGCATAAGCATATATTTTTGTCTTTTTTTTTTCTTATAAATTATTCCTGTAATCACAGATTTTATATATATATATATGTATATATAAACCCACTATGTTTTCTCTAAACAAATTTATTTGTTTGTTTGTTTGTTTGTTTGTTTGTTTAGTTATTTATTATGTGCTGCAAATTTTAAATTAAAAAAAAAAGACTTCTTGTGGGTGGGGGGAGATATTATTTTGCCCGTTTGTTTTTCCCTGGCAGCTTCCTTAAATTCCCTAGACTCTCAGCTGTGTCTGAATGTCAATAGTATCCTTTGGCACCAATATTTTTCGGTCACTTTGTGTAGCAAGCCTCTTTTCAGTGACAAACTCAGAGACTACTCCTCAGTTTGATAGGCAGAGTCTTGCCTGAGTGTCATCTTCACTTTGACAGTAGATGTCTACAAGAAAAAGCCATTTTGAGCAAGTGTCTTCATTGCCCAGTTGCCTCAAGTGTTCAGTCACAGAGATGTGACATCTAGGCTTTGCTTGAGCTTCCTTTTCAGTTTGCACTCACTTGTTTCTGTGTTAATTCTGGAGTATGTTTCTTTCTGGGTTTACTAACTTTTAAGGAGCCTACAGCTGCTGCTTATACTTACATTGTGCATAATGATCTTGTTCTTCACATAACAATGAATCTCTATTTTTCCACCTACAAAAACATCTAATATATTTTCACTCTATACACAGTTGAAAAGTTTTACCTTTGGTTTCCATTAGCTTGTGATCAAGTTCTAAGCAGGCTTTCCTTAAGATTTTTAGAGTAAGATCAATATTTTTTCTTTCATCTGAGACATCTGCATGTATGGGTTAGTTAGTATGTGTGGGGTGAGTTCAGATAACAATTCACAGTGCAGTGCATAAGACTGTCAACCCGGTCATGCTTCTAACATTAAATGTCTCTAGTTGCTAAATAAGAGAGAGAGAAACTGATTCCTGGCCTTGGATAAAAATGACACTGACTTTTCATGTGCTTCGTCCTTCAGACTAATCCCTTTAACACTAACGTATCCTAGAGGCATCTATGTGCAGTACCCCAAAACAGAGACAGGTAATAAGCTCTCATTCATTTAGCAACATAAACATGCCCTTTAAGATTCCTTTTGCTATTGTAAGAAAGAGGGAGCACACTACTGAGAGTAACTTTCTTGTTCAGCTTGCTGCTCCTCCATGAAGAATCTCAAGCCAATCTGGACAAACTTCCAACTCCTGCATTTTGAGAAGAGAGCTGCGGAGACATTACAAGTGCTGAGAGCCACTTTTGACCTGGGGTATTCATATCCCTTTAGACAACTGTGGCCCTTTGAGCTGGTTTAACAGGGATAGCATCTAGTAGAGAATCTTATCCTAGCACCAAACATTCAACTTAATGAAAGGATTGCTCAGTTCTTTATGTATCAGAGGGGTCACACTATATTTGCTATGCAGAACTCCACTCTTGAAGGCCCGATTTTCTCCAAAATATAGGATGATGAGTTCTGAAGGATCATATTCTAATTATCATCTTTTGAGACATGATATCTCTTTGTTTGTTTGTTTTCATCTAAATTTCTTTTTACTTAGAAAGTTACACTACCCTCTTCTGTTTTATCCTGATCTGCTTTAAACAATCTTGGTTTAATTTCCCAGAGTGCTTCAGTTTAGTTCAAAGTGCCTCCTACATGTTTTAGATTTGTTTACATTCTTGTATACACATAAGAGAAGCATGAACATTACTTAAGAATTCCCTTTAATTTATTTATAGAAATAAACTTCTGCAAGGATCAATATAATGTCCTGAATATTTTTACATTATGTTTATAGTAATTTCTCTGTATATTTCTAGATTCTTTGCCCTTTTCTACTCTTCTGTTTAAAATTTTTTTGAGACTAGATGTATTTTTTAAATATTCTTTTTTCAAACTGTGCTCTACAAGTTTAGTTGAAAATAATACAATCATTCTTCTTGAAGCTAAATTTTATTATGTATATTGAAACAATCCTTATCTTTGCATAAGATTTTAACCTACCTAAAATAAATTGACCATTATGTTGAATAAAATGACATCTGGTGATTAAAAGATTTAGATATGCAAAAAATGTTGTCAGTTTGAGTCGAAAAGCTCATACAAAAGCCTCATGGGAAGTCATCCTTAACAGTTAAATAATTTTGTACTAGACAAAATCTATATCTTTTGAATATCTTGTGAACAACATAAAAATAACTTAATATGCCTTGTTATAGATGTGTGCTCTGTGATACAAAGGAGCTGGCTGCTACATTTTGTTTTGGATGTGTTTCTACTAAACCTTTTGTTGTAAAGGGACAAAGACAGAGGCTCACTTTTTTTTGTCTGAAAATAATTGGGTGATGTAATAAAAACATTGTTAAATATGCTCTTAAATTAACAGTTTCAGCAGGCATAGTTCCTTCTGCAGATAGGGAAATAAAAAATCTTTTATAGAGTATGTTTTTGAAATAAGTTTTTAGCCAGCATAAATGGTAGCAGTATAATCAAAGAGAGCTGGATTTTTTCCTACCAGCATCTAATAGATTTCCAATTTAAGCACGATTTTACTTTCATATAAATTATCCAACATGTTAAGTGGTATTTTTATCATAAAATCAATGTGATATTCTAAAAACTTTATTTTATTAGTCTACAGACAATGTTACTTGAATGTTTCAGCACTATTTAACTATCAGCCATTTAGCACTTTAATTTGAAATCGATCATTAAACATTCACTTTATCTCACTACAACTATTTGTAAACATTCTCCTCACTTTCCTTGTGTCTTCATCAGTACCCTGTCATCTTCACATTGTTTTGTAACCTATTAGAGTCACTTTATGGCATCAGCAACAGACCTTTCATCAGACTGCCACTGATAAAGTGAACTATTAGGTAACAACAGAGGTAACTGATCACACTGAAACGAATCATTGATTAAAAATTACATAAAGAATAAAGAGGCACAAACACTATGAACTCTGTCTCTCCCTTCCCTGCAGTAAGGGATAAGTGTTCAGTATTCAATCACGTAATCGAGACAAATTATCATTGAAGATAATTACTGGTAAATCTATCAATAATATTTGTCAGTAAACAGATGTAGGCAAAATTTGCAAATAGTCTCCTAATATCCCATTTCACACTGTTTGACATGTACAGTCTGGTTTAAGGAAAAGTATCTTTTTTGTTTGGCTTGTACAGTATCTAATATAAGCAAGCTCTGGCAGCTACCATCATTCAAAGCAGTCATCCCATAATGACTAATGAAAATTGTTTCCTTGAGGATCTGTGTTCTGTCTGCATAAAGATTTTTACAGATAGGTCCTTCATTAGTTAATTTGAAAAGAAACTTATTATAGTCTCCTATGGCTTCCTTAGCTGCACCAAACCCACAATGCTTTCCTCTCCATTTCATGTATCTGGCATGCATTACACTAATTCGAGCTCTTTTCATATGAGGTCTCATAAGCCCTCCAACAGTATCCGGAGATTCTTTTTGTGTTTGCTGGTAGTTGGGCAATTGAAAGCATAGGCTACATCTGGATAGGAGCTATAGCTGTTGTGTCTGACTAACAAATAGCACAGTAGGTCAATTCCTGGCTGTCCCTTAAGGAAGACATTAATAGATTCTCTATCCCTTACCTGTCTCCTAATTTTTCTCAAAAAATTCATTGAAACATATTCTCTTTCAGATCTCTATTCCTTTGTGAAACTTGCTTGGAACTGCCTAATTATAATAAAGGTTTTTGCAAGTGAGAGGATGCAGAAAGAGAAATAGTACTAACCTCCTTAGGAGAATGGTTCAAGAATAAATATAACTAATACATAACTAAAGTGACCTAATTGTGGACTTTCAGTAACAGGAAAGATGGGGCAAGACTATTTACAAGCATGTATGGTAACAGGACAACGGGAATGGGTTCAAATTGAAAGAGACTAGGTTTAGATTAGATATCAGGAAAAAAATCTTTCCTGTGAGGATGGTGAGACACTGGAACAGAATGCCCAGGGAAGGTGTGGATGTCCCATCCCAGGAGGTATCAAGGCCAGGTTGGACTGGGCTCTGAGCAACCTGGTCTAGTTGAAGATGTCCCTGCTCACAGCAGTAGGGTCGGAACTAGATGATCTTCAAGGTGCCCTTCCAACCCAAACCATTTGATGATTTGATGATTCTAGGATGATTGGTTTTGCTAGGATGAGACCAAAGTTGATGTAAGGGAAGGAAGAAGAAAGTGTGGTTGCTGATTCCTTTATAGTTTATATCTTTCTCACTTATTTCTTACACTGTTCTTTCTCATTCCCATGGGAAACTCCCATGGATTTATAGCTTGCTGTTATGATTTCATCATTTAGGCAAATGGACAAAGATGGACTGTAGCCTATGAACCACAGCATTGCATGCACAGTGTATTAGCTAAACCTCCCCACTCACAACATTATGATTTAGTTTTTTCATTCTATCTCTCTTTCTTTTTTTTTCCATCAGAGGTGATAATATTTGTTACAATGGAGATGGCTTTTGAATAACCAATCCTCTAATAACATCCTCTGATGCATGGATGGTTCTGCTTCACACTGTGATAAAGCCTGTGTAGATGGCAGACTTTTGTTCCCAGTTGCAGAATAGTCCTAGAGTCTCTATTTCTCTGTGATGCAAAATGCCAAATGGAGCTAGGTCAGTAAATCACAAAGCGAGTTAATTAGATGGTATGGGACATAAATGCAGAGCAATAACAAACCACTGACATTGCTAAGGGCTATAATCTTGCCCTCCACTCTTTGCTACAGAGTTCTCTAACTTTCTGTTAAAAGGTGGAAAGAACAGTGTCTTTTTGTCCATAGAATTATATGGTTCTTGTCCTTTCTTGGTTTGATAAATAAGATTTTAAATGGAACAAATGGCCTACACGCTGCACAATACTGGGTAAAAATGGTTAAAATTTACATTGAGGTTGCTCTTCAAAATAACATAAAAGCATATTTTGATACGGATCCTGCAAAAAATTATGCAACTTTTCCAATACCTGCAAGCATGTGGATAAATGATGTCAGTGATTGAAAAGTTTTGTTTCCCTTCTTATTTCTGTAAAAGTAGCAAGTCATTCTTTCCTTTTTCTCCCTCTAATAAAGTTGTCTCTTGCCTTTCTTTCTCACCTATTAACTAGTAAAGGAAAGTGCTAAGATAGTGTCTGATATCTTTACCTACTTGTCTGCATTGCCATCTTCCTAAATGTCTCTATGCTCCAATTCTCTCTTTTGACATCCATATTGCTGAACCCTCATAAGTGAGGCCATTAGCCCTCACCACCTGTTCTCACTTCAGAAGAGAGAAAACTGATTTGCTGTTCCACTGAATTCTTTCAGGTGATACTGTATTTTGTTTTGAGGTTGGTTTTGTTGTTTTTCAAAGCATTTAATGATGTTTTTGTTAAGTGACACTTAAACACTAGCGACAATAATGGAACCTCAACAAGGCAACTGTGTTCACTTCGGTACTATCAGGATAATGAAGGGCATTGATTGACAGAGGCTAAACAAAGAGAAAACATAAAAATCATTTTTCATAGAGGGAAAGAAACTGCAAGCTAACTGTTAGGAAAGTGACAGGAAGGGAGTACTAATCATTCAAAGCTCCTACTATTATTAATACAGACTGCACCTGCAAGACTTCAATGACTGCTGTGGCATCCCACACTTAAGGGAAAGAGAGCACCCAAGATTCATAGATGTTTGTGTGTGAAAAGGAATGACAAAAGTCAAAGGGTCAACAAAAGAAACTTCAGGATTTTATTAGTAAAGCATACACTTGGCATGGAAAGTGGTATAGGTTAGTCCCTTACCTTCTAGTATAAGCACATGCCAGTGTGTTTTGAATAATGGACAGGGTAAAAGGTAAGAGAGAGAAAGAAGTTAGAGAGGAAGAAAGAGAGAAAGAAAGTCTTGGCTCCAGCATTGATCCAGCTGACAGGGTATCCAGGGTCATGGGGCATGCTTGCCCAGGCTTCATGGGAGTACCTTTTTATAGATAAGTTTTCCCCGCCCTGGAGATAAGTCTCCCTCTCTCCACGCAAATTAGTTACCATGTATAGTTTATTCTTCTAGACCTTTCTGGAAATGGGCCCTAGGGCTTCAGTGGTCTTTAGTGGTCCCCATCTACTGGGTTGGCCTTTGGTTGACAGTCCATGCTCATTTCTGGACAGTGCTTGCACTGCATTATGCTGTACTTATCTCCAGGAGACAGAACAAGGACATTTGTCCCATAGAAGTGCTGTCCTACTTCCATATGCCCCTGTTGCTCTCTGGATTAAGCTATAAACTGCCCAGAGCAGTTACATTTTTATTTAAGACTTTTAAAAGCCTTTTGGTTCATTATAACCTCTAATTAGTGTCCAGAGAAAGAGTTATAAACTCTTCTCTAAGAGAAATTCTTTTTAATTTAGTGAGAAAAATAACATATTTTGGCAAAAGGTTTTTACAGGAGTAAAATAGAACCAAGAAAAAACACTTCACTAAAACATTCAGCACAAAGACCCATTCCACAGGAAACACCCACTGAAAACAATCCATATACCAGCTTTAGTAAAACACAGTTCATTGGTTTTAAGTTATCCACAAGAGAAGGAAAAGAGTAAAAGAAAACAGATTAAAAGAAATAAAGAAAGAGAGAAGAAAGAGAAGGAGGAAAAGGAGAGGAGAATAGTTACTGACAAGATTCGATGATTCACGTTGTGGCAACTGGAGAGTAAGGAGAAGAGGGAGACTGCATAGAGTCTTGTGTATTTATAGAGTTTAGTTTCCCTCCCAGGCAGGATATCCAGTCAGTGCCTTCCAGGCCAGAGTGAGTTGTGCTGTAGCCAGTCACAGGCTCCAGGGGTGTGGTGTGGGTGAGCTACCAGGCAGCTCTGCCTTGACTGACAGCCCGGCTGCAGGGCCTGCAGCTCTGCCGTGTGCTCTGCGTGGGCAGCAGGCCTTGCCTTCAGCTCTGCCCTGTGCCCTCAGCACAGGCCTGATGTGCAGACCTTACCATGGACCTGCAGGTCCAGGCCCAGCCTGTGCACACACACAGTGAGTTGGTTCCAACCCATATCAGTAATTCAGTGAGATTCAGATCCAGGATCCAGCCATGTCCTGTTCTTTCTCATAGCACATTATTACCACCAGTCCCCGGTTGACTCCGTAGCCATCAGGCTATCGGTTTTTGAGACAAACACAGTAACCCCTTTCTTCTGGGCTTTTACGACTGCCTACAGTCAAGTCACACGTATCACCTAACCCCCACTCCCCTTTCAATTCTTCATTTCTCCAGCCATAGTAAATGTTATGTTTAACTTTTCGTTGCTGGTGTTTGTTTTGGTGACAGTTCCTCTGCTAGTGACATTTTTTAGAAGAGAAGATCAAGTCTTGAGTTATGTTTATCTCCCTATGTCACCCAAATTTCAACCAGAGTAGATTTGGTTGCGGATAACTTGTCTGTACAACGAAGTCAGGAAACTTCAACTGAAATTGTGCATCTATCACCAAGTGTAGTCAGAGCATGCTTGATCCATCTGCACTTAAACAAACTAAAAATAGAAGACATGTAATACTATTAGAATATTTTGATTAATAACTTCTGCACAATGTTTTATTCAATAGGTTTCAAATGGGCATAACCTTCCTACACCTATAATGATACAATACTGTTAGCATATTCATTACTGTGTTCAGGTCCCTCCATTCACTCCGTGATGCAAATTTTCATATTGTTTTGCACACTGAGATAAGAAAAATTCAAACGCAATGGTCCTTCAAACCCTCACATTTTCTTGTGCATCTTAAACTGACTTCTTTTTGACTCTTGCTGAGAGACCTCTGTATTCCACTCTCATGTGTCTAGTAGACTTGTCATTGAAAACCATTACTCTATATATTTATATTTCACTGCCCTAGACTTTCTTTTTGTCTTACTCAGACAAGTACAAGTCAGTAATGGAGCATTTAACAGCCAGCCAATATGATTTGGTATATTCTTGTTTTATATACATTGAAAGTTTCAAAATGAGACTTTACTATTATTTGCCTATAGCTTTCCCGTATTGAAGAGTAATAAAGATCTTCCCAGTTTATTTCAAAAACTCACAAATTATGCCAAGTTGGAAGGGACCCACAAGGACCATCGAGTTCAACCCTTAGCTCTGCACAGGACCAAGTAACCTCAGCCACTCCTCATAAGGCTTCCCCTCAAGGCTGTTCACCATCTTTGTTGCTCTCCTTTGGACTATTTGTTCCATTGTAGTAGCTGGCACGCAATTTTTTAGGAAAACTTAGTCATTCCATGAATCTGAATACTTTACCAAAGAAGATACATTTTTAATTTTTATCACATTAAAGTTAGCAAAAGTAAAACACACCTGGAATCCAAGTTGATATCCATTACCATAAATAATATATTGTCGGTTTTGTTTGTGGTTAATAATTGAAGCCAAGTATGTAATTATAAGATTGATACTAAATCATGATGGGAAGCAAAAGTACTATTTACGGTAATAATCGGCTCCCATCATGACATAGCAGCAAAACTAAAATGAAATCAAACAGGATTATTTGCAAGATCATGCTATTGTTAATTAACCACTTTTATTGATTAAAGAAGAGCAGTATAATTCTTGACAGTTTCATTATTCAGTTGACCACTTCATATAATAAACTCAGCCATGGTGATCTGTTTTAGGTTGTCTGTGTGCAGATTACAGTGGTTCTTTAGGCTGCTATGATCACTTTCTTATACCAATTTACTAAACATAGGAATCTTGTATAATGTTTCATTCTTAAATACATGCTGCACTTATATATCTTTGCTTATTGCAGAAATTTTAGAGCTATCTTATTAGAGTCTAGCCATAGACAGAATTCCAATTAGCTTATTGTCACCATGTGAAAAGAACATAATAATTCAGTACAGCAAGTATGTTACTACACAAGAAACACTGAGAATAGCATCCACGATCAAGAGTAAGTGGAACGTCCTAAAGGGTGATTCAAACTAAGCAGCTTTCAGAAAAGAATCAAATAGGTATCACACTTAGTTCATCACTCAAAACCTTAATTGCTTGAGTAACGATAATATCCTAAGCCCTTGATCTTTTGTAAGCTTTTACTTACAAAAAGATAGAGCAAAAAAAAGTCAGTGAAGTGGGAAAACATGCAAATCTCTCTCTCAGCTGATTGTAATTCCCCCAATTCCTTTATGACGGTTGGTTGAAAGTTTTGGGCAGCCACTGCCACACGGGATAGGAGCTCTGTGACAGCCAGAATATCAGACGAAAAAAAATATGTCAGATTGGGTCATAACAGCTAACCACTGGGAAATAAAATGTCTTGGGCTACAGACATACAAGCTGAAAGACATCATAGTACCCTTTTACTGGGTGTCTGAAGCAAGGTTTTGGTGATGAGATGGAGATGCTGCAGGAGCATCTGTGAGGAGGGACTGAGGCTGCACTGTGGCAGACACAGTTATTTCCAGCTGGCTCCAACAGACCCACCAGAGTGTGTGGCTGAACCTCTCAGCCAAGACTATGGCACATCTGAGAATGTATAAGAAAGTGCAGAAAATGCTGGATAGAGAGAGTGGGATGGAACAATACAGTGTGAGAAAGAGCTCTTCTCTCCTCTTTGCGAGCGAACACTAAAGCGAGAGAAGGAGGGAGAGGAGGTGCTCCAAGCAACAGAACAGAGATTCCCTACAGCCCATGTAGGAAACCATTCTGGAAAAGATTTTTCCTAATTGGAACCACCTGGAGAACCCATACCAGAACAGATATTTTTTTCCTGAAAGAAACTACAGGTTGTGGGAACAGCCCATGCCAAAGCAGAGGAAAAATGTAAGAATGAAGGAGCAGCAGAGAAATCTCTATATACTGATCATAAATGGGAACATAGAGAATACATATGCCATTTCAGAAGCTGCTCTTTTTTCCTATGGAATAATAGATGAAATACCAGAAAAAGTAAAACTGCCGAAAACTGAAAATACACAAATTTTACTTTGTGTGCAAATGTTTGTCCAAAGATTCCTTGTGTGAACGCATAAGCAAAGTGTTTTCCATGCTTTGAACAGAATCATTAATATATTCTATGATTATTTTCACATTACAGATAACCTGAAATCTGTAACAGAAGGGAAAATATCAAAGCTAAAGTCAGTAAAGAGCTATTGACTTTAATAATAAAGTAATTGACTGAAGAACTTTCCATCACATTCAAAACAGACTTCTCTTCAGCCTAACACAAGCAAATCCTCTGGAAAAGGTTATGGAGTACCTCAGATAATGTCAACTGAAAATCACTTTCTACTTCTGGTTAAAAAGTTTTGATAATAAAAATATTGAGTAGCTTACGCCCCACAACAGAGCCAAGAGCATGACTTGGAGTGTTACAGAATGATGTGCAGCAGTATAGACTGGAATTTCATTTGTATATATTTTATTATGGGACTGCCATGTAAAAGTAACAGTTCTGCCTGGGCCAAAGGATGTTTCTGAACAAAATAAGCATCATTAAATAGTGATAAAAACTATGAACACAGCATAAATATTCCAAGACTGTTTTCTATAATTAAACATTATTATTAGAAAGCTGAGTATAAATATACCTTGTTACAAGTTTTAAGTATAAATATACCTTGTTACAAGCTTTTTGCATCAAGTAAACATGGATGAATATTAAAAATTTAGTTTTGTACTGAAATGCTGGGGACTTTTTTTCCACACTAATGTAATTCAATAGTTTTCTAATTTGCCCAGAGATTTTTTTGTTTTCTTTTAGCTTAATTCTGATGAGACAGTGATGCTAAGAAGATAATTGAACTTTCAAGGAAAACATACACTTGGCCATGTATGCTTCATAGGAACAAATAACCTAAGTAACAGCAAAGAATTTCTGAAGTTTAGTTTCTATTTTTCAAATTTGTCTTATGAGAGTCATTTCAATGGACAGTATCTTTAGAGAGTGGTCTTATGTTAACAGCTGACACACTGTCATGTATTTCAGTAACATTTTTTTCAATGAAAATTAAGTTAAAACATTTCATTAATTTGTATAATATAATACCTTCTACTAATTAGCATGCTAAGTAGTTCATCTGTGTTAACACTAAATTCTGCATTAAGTGAAAAATGGAAAGCCGTAATATATTGACCTGTAATTTTATCATAAATTCATGCATGCTATAGAGTCAATGACATTCAGAAACTGTATTAACCTTTGAAATAAAATGAATCATCAAGACAGTAACAGCTGAAGCATATGTGTCACCTCTACCTAGCAAAGTATGGAAAAATGCTCACTCCCTCTGAGCCCAAGTAATGTAGAAAAATATTTCAGTTATGGCTAACGGGGCATGTTTATCCTGCAATATCACTCATATGCGGGTAAATCTTAAGCATGTACACCTAATGGAAAACAAACTTTTAAAACAAAATTTGTGGATGCTTTGAACAAGGAAGAAAACTGGAACAGCCACAGAAAGAAATTGGCACATCACCAGCTAGTTCTATATGTTAATGTAATAGAGACAGATGGCAATAGATTTACTATGACGATCATTTCAGGGCCACTTCTACTGTCTTCTGCTTGATAATGTTTTTTTGAGTATAACCAGAAAACATAATTTGGGAGAAATAATATTATATATAGGCAGTAGTGTGCAATTTCTTTCTCAGGGAAAAAAGACTCTTTTTGACCATAATAAGGAGACATTTTTTTAATTAATAAACTACCAAGACGATAATGGGAAAGAATTAAGTAAATTAATTACTGCCAACTTCTTGTGGTAGTTCCCCTCTACAGAATCTGTTATCGAAAAGGGAGAAAACGCCCCCAAACACTGACATTCTAAGTGCAGTTAGGAAAAATATTTGAGGAAACCAGGAAAAAGTGACTGAAACTTCTAGTGTCTGGTGCAGCACAATGGTAACCTTTCCACCATTCTAGTGCCACTCTGTGAAAGAATAGCAATTATCTGACCTAGCTAGAAGGGGGATGTCTGGAATCCATCTTTCAGAAAGGTGAGACAATCAGGGAAAGAAATAGAACTGAAATTTACTGTTGAGTAGCCTTCTGAAATGAGAGAAAAGAGTTGATGCCTAGGTAAACCAGATTGTTTTCTTCTTTTGAGGATATGGTAGCTATTTCTTCCTTTGTAGAGACTACGGTTATGGCATACCATGAGGGGCTTTTTACAAAAATAAAAATTTGTAGTATTCTGTGTTATACTTCTAGTGCATCAATAATCAATTCTCACAAACTCTCCAGGTTTTAAACACCTACATGTATGATGTCAAATAGTTGCATCAAGTTGTCTGTTTGCCTGCATTGTAAAAGCAAATGCCTTTTCATCCTTTTCAGACATTTATAACTGTATGGCTTTCTCACTTAAGACCACAGTATCTTGTTGAACAATGACAATAAACCATTCTCAAAATCTTCTTACCAGTATTTGAGTGGCTTAGTGTGGAAGAAAGACTAATAGTCAGTCTACCACAGAGCTATAGCTTTTCTAAATAATCCCTGTGTCACGACGTTTGACTGATTGCAGTTATAAGCAAAAAAACCAAAAGTAAGTATAAAAGTTAATGAAACTTTGTATCTTTATCTCTGTATCTATTACTCCATTTGGAATATCAATTTTTACATAAACTAGTGAATTGTTTACTGAATATGTTCATCAGATTAGTAGTGGAAATACAAATATTACAATTGTTGCAAAGTTCTTTAAATTGAGTCACGTCCTACAGTAGGAAATCTCTAGCACTGAGTAACAAAAATTATGGAAAGATTCATTGATTAATTGGTTGGAAGAAAATGATTGATCATCTGATGATAAAATATGGATAAGCAAACCACATATTCATCAGTTAATTAAAAAATGCAAAGCTGTTCCAATATATTATTCAATGATGAAATTATTCAGGTCTATGTAAGCACTCTAAATGGCTTTGCATATTATTATTAGGTTAGATAAGATGTCTTTTTGCCATTTAGATATGGCCTTTTGCCTTGTGCAGGGTGCATATTTTGTCCCACTGAACAAATAACTTAAATGTAATGTATTATAGCATATAATATATATAAATATGTGTGTGTATATATATACATGTGTATATTTATACATGCATATGTATATATACATATTTTTATGTATGTTTAAATATAAGTAATATAAATATAATATCTTATATAATGCATTATCTATGTTATAATTTTCTGTTTCTTTTCTTTACATCTCCCTTTTATTTACGCCTGATTCACTCTTCTGCACCTAGAAGATTCTAAAGTGAGAAACAGTCAGTCATATACAGAACTTTAATACTAATTAGTCACCATCACATTTGGTTTTATATTAAATGCAGTACAGTCTTAAGGAGAGTCCATTATTTACTTTTTCATAAACCACCTGAAATACAAAACTTCATATACTAAAAAGTTTTGTAGAGGGTAAAATTCTTTTCTCTAAAAGTGGTGTGCCAATTTAAAGGCTCGTAAAAAAAAAAAAAAGAATAACACTATATGTAAAAATAATTATTTTTGTCTTGAATCTTGTCCAGAAACTACAATGCATCTCATCATGGCTAGACTTGGTGAACAAAGATTTCGGAAAGGCTCTATCCACATTTGTTACAAGCATGCTGGTGACTAATAAAGCCAATACGAGATAGACATGTCCGATTGCAAAAGACACATCAGAAAGACTCCTTAGATGGTATATTCTGCAAGGTGCAATTCTTTCTGCGTTGTCTTTTCTCCTTGAGAGTGATCCTGCGTGCGTTCTCAAAGGAGACAGCTGCGTTATAGATGGTGTGTCTCCAGGCCTCCCGATTTGAGGCCAGAGTAGACCAGTTATGTTGGTCAATATGGCCAAGGCTGAGATCTATTGTCAGCATAAAAGACATACCTGCAAACTGAAAAGCAATAATTATTAGGAATCATGTTTCCAAAATCTAAGAAAGAACAAAACTGAAAAACAATCCTCCACCCTTAAAACATGTTTTGTAGTGTATCTGGAGTTTCTTATTTCTCTTTGTTTGCAGAAATCCTCAGCTCTGGAAAATAAACATTTGAAAGAGGAGAAGAGAGAATCAGAAAATGATTCAGCATTCCCTGTGTCAGCATATGTTCTTAGAGTACTAAAACATTAATAATCCTGTGTCTTTTGCTTCCATCCATCTGAAGCTGAAACAGATAACCAACAAGTGATTCAATTTTGATGCAATACTTATAATAGAAATATGGAAATGTTAGCTTTGCATCTTCCAGTCTCAAACTCATGGCTAGGCTTCGCGAACAAAGATTTGGGAACATGCTAGAGTTAATTTGGGTGCAGCTTTGGAGGCAGGTGCATATACCTTTGTCTTTTGATCTTTGTGTGACTGCATTTGCAGAAGATGGCGGCTTTGCAAATGTGGGTAAGGCCTTCAAGCCTGCGCAGTGGATTTTTTAGGTGAGACGCAGTATGCGCAGAACTGAATCCACCCTTTAATCCTAAGGTTCATCTGCCAGGGCCAAGTGAGCTTGGGCGGTGTCAGCGAGGTCCTCAGGATGTAGGTTTAATTAGAGTGACCTTATCTTAGATGGATGGCCTTATGGGGCTAAACAAGCTCTATCTGCCCGAGTTTAGAGTTGTCCTCCTTTGCGTGCTCTGAGGGTCCCCTTCTCATCTCCCACGAGGGCACAGTCCATGTCAGTGAAGCTCCCCTCTCTCACTCCTTTCCGTACCTGGGGCTGGGGACAGCCGGGAGTCGCCCCGGGGTGCCTGGGAATGGGGTGGCCCCGCCGTGAGCCCAGGGGCGGCCCTGCAGCCGAGGTTCTGGTGGGCGGGAGGGTGCCCCATGCCCTTGCCTTCCAGTCTTCTTGTAGAACTAATCACAACTTGTTTCAAAATTAAATAACGCTGAAAAAGCAGAGAATTATGTGTGAAATATCAAATATGTGGTGATAGAAAAAATGGGAAAGACACATTAAGTTTTGTGCATAATCTTATGGGTAGCTTTTTTATATTTGAGATTAAAATTTGGCTGTACTCACCTAAGAAACCTCTTTTACCTCTTCTCCAAGAATTATAGTCCTCAGGTTTAGTGCCATTGCTTGCAGTAGCATGGCAGCCACTGTAGGTGTTTTATCTTTCTACCACAGTCAGTATCAAAGCCTTTAGTCAATGGTAAATACTCCACTAACTACAAAGTATTTTACTCTTTTATGTTCGTTCAAAGGTTACCTCTTAGTCTGTCAATTTATAAACAAAGTTTCAAATTTACTTCACATAAAGTGTGAGTGATACCATTATACATCCATTATACAACTGTTATTCATCTCTTTCTCTGTCTGAATATGTATCAATTAAAAAAATATAAAAATACCAGTTTCCCTTTTTAATAGTAGTTTGCAGGAGTAAATGGAATAATTATACTGGAATATGAGCAAACGAAATGACTGGTTTTAATTAATAAAGATGTTGTAGTTTCTTTTAAAGAAATATTTTATTGTTCTTACAAAATATTATTCATTTTCATTTAGAAAATTTCATGTAAAAATAAATTATATTACTTCCATGCAACAGGCATCCTGAATTGAGAGGTGAATCCTGCTTGTTATCTGAATTCTTTGTCAGATCTTTTAGTCCCCCAATAGAAGTCAGTTACAGTCCAGTGAAGTGAAGTCTAAAATATACACAGTATCAAAAATATGTAAAATAATGTGACTTCTTATCATCAAACCACTTAATACAATCCAGGAAATGTGTGAAAAGTATTAAAGGTCTTCTTACTATCACTTATTCCATAAGTATTTTTGAGGAGATTTTTCCTCATCCATATTTTATAAGTTTACCTTTCTTCATGTCCTTATTTACTTGATGTACTATTTGAATTATATGGATTTAGATTCTTTTACTGAAGTATATCAATATTTAGTTTCATTCTGAATTTGAAATAAACTTGAGCATTCCATGAATCTAAAGATCAAAACCATAATAAAAACACTTCAACTAAAATACATAATTCTTTCTCAGTGTGGACTATTTTTATTATCCTTTAACAAAGAGTAATCTAACTGAAAAGTATTTTGAAAATAAAAGTCAAAACATTCAGCTCAAGTATTATCAAAATCCATCACATTCAGTCAGTGATGAAGGTTTCCACCTTCCTTGCCTCTTGTGTGTTTTTTTTAAAGAAGGAAAACATAATCAACACAATCAACAGTATTTTACAAAGCCTGAGTCCATTGAGCCTTGCTGATTAGTTCTATATGCTGTACTTTGTAGAACCTTTCCTTCTTATTTTCTTTTTCTTTCCCTTTTTTTTTTCCTCTGCATCAGTTACTTAGAGAGGAGATGAGGTCTAATCTCAGTCTGGATTATGCAGATGCGCTCTGCTAACATTTAAGAAAACTTTGTGGAACAACATTGTGTAACAGTGAACCTCAATAAGACCTTATTTATTTGGTAGTCAAGAGAGGTTTCTTATCTAGTTACCTCTTATTTTTATAACTATACAAATTTTTAATTCAGCTTTAATGCGCATTCAGATGTCTTATTTTTCAAGGGAGACAAAGGGGCATTTTGAAGTGAAATCATACTGACTAAAAGCCATATCACAAGAGTTAACTAATATATTGCATTTGAATTTATTCAGTAGGCATTGAAAGATGGCTGAAGACCCCATGGAAAGATGGCTGAGGCTAAAACTAGAGGAAACTGAGAAGTTATATTCACATTCTAACAGAAGTTATAATGGTACAGAAATTATAGGGTAAAATGCAGCTGCTAGTGCCTGGATGGAATGCAGCTGGCAGCTCCATGATGATTTCCCACACAAGAGTAAGCATCTGCCACGGGGGATGGAGCCCAGGCTCTGTAGAAATCTTTGCAGGAAGGGGAGACTGATGGCACTTTCAAGCTGATCTCCTGTCAACCAAGGGAGGTAGGAGATGTCCTGCTGCTGAGTCAACAGTGGTGGCAAAATCTCTCTTCTTGGATGAACTTGATTAATTATAATATTAATGCGCACCTCCATCCCAAAGTTACCCACTTCCAAGGTACAACAACGCCACACTGGGTATGAGCTCTATATTTTTTTGACAGTATCTTTAAAAGTGAATGAGATAATTTTACACCTATCAGTAACAAAGGTATGTATGACTAAAGTCACTCAAGATCCCCTTAAGCATAAAGAAATAGTATAAAAGTAAGTCAAGAAAGGAGGAAATTTAGAGAACTTCATAGAAACTTCTGGAATAAGTTGTCCCACTGCACCTATCTTCTCCCCACATAGGGAGGCCTGTTGGGTAAGAACCACATTATATGCATGCTGAATAATTTTTTTGGGAATTAGAGTTTCTCTGTCATTGCCTTGAATATGTTGTTGCAGTCAGACACTATCATCAGCAACACTCGAAATTTAACCTGTCACAATTTTATATTAATAAAGAGTGTTCTTTTGTAAACTGTTCGTGTGAGTCCTTCATGGGTGCTAGCAGCCACTGTCAGTGGGTAACATACTTGAATAAAGTGGGAAGACCCACTGAGGTGTATCCCTTATGCTGTTGGCATATTTCCCTGAATAAGTCAGTTGAACTGCTCTCTAATCTAGCAGGACTGTTCAGTGAGAAGTCCCATAACAGGACACTGACAGACTGGTCGGGCACAAGGGTCTTAGCTTGTTTGAGGCACTGACAAAAAAATAAACCACTAAGGGTAGAAGAAAACTCCCCTTTTCACATGACAGTAGGAATTGGTGACCTGTATATTAAAAGTAAGTTCAATACTGCCTATCATCTGTTTTTATTTGTAAGCTAATTATCAGTTAAATTATACTTCATTGTATACACTCTTATGGCTTGGCAGCCAGCAAGAAATTCCAAGGGCAAAAATGGACATTGCCTAAAGGTTAAATACTGTAAGAGAATCTGTAGATAGTAAGAAACTAATTTGGGTTGAGTAGAACTTGCGCTTATCTGTTTCAGATCCTTAGCAAAATCCAGCATCATTTTATCATCACTAAGAATTGGGAAAGCTGCTATTTTCACATGACTGAAATCACAGCCATAAGATTTAGCCTCTTAATATTATTTCCTCCTATATGTTCAGGTATGTTTGAGTTTCTTTGTTTTAATTCCAAGTGGGATACAGTGGGTGCAGTTTAATTTCCTGTATATAACTTCAAAATGCACCAATTTCTCCTTTTTGGCCTCCATCTGCTGCTCCAGAGGACATGGTGTCACATGAACCCTCCCTGTGCAGATGTATCAGATGCTCTAAAAGTGTTAGAGACATAAATACCTTCCGTTGCTCTTATTTAGGCAAGTAATTTAAGCCGTTGGCTTCTGAATCTGAAAATGAACTCAGTGTTGCTGCACGTGATACTCAGTTTTCTGGTTCCTAATCCCAAAGACATTGTCCTGAACTAAACTGAAATTCCCAATCAAGATATCCTAAAATTTCCTTGAAATATTAAGCCTCCTAAAAATACCTTTGATTTAAGCACTTCTCTTCATCAAATAGCCAGGAAGTCAACCTTTTAGGGGTGTACAGACCTGGGATACAGCCAGTCTTAGTCTTCTTTTTGAGGCAAGGTATTTTAAAATGTGGGACTGAATTTTTTTCCAGCTCCTTAATCGTTGCAGTTGTCCTTTTCTGTGCCCTTTCCAATGCCATTTTATCTTTTTTGAAATGTGGAGAAAACACAACTGCACAGAAGCCAAGATGAAGAACTCCAAGGTGTTCTACAGGAGCAGGCCATCATGTTGTATGTAAAGGAAAAACAAGAGGATTAGGCACAGCCAGTATGGTTTTATGAAAGTCAGATCCTGCTTGACCAACCATCCTGATCTATTTCTACGACAGGCTAACACATATAGTGGATCAGGGAAAGGCTATGTTGTCACAGAATCACAGAATCCTCTCCCTTGACCTGCTGGTGATGCTTTGCCTGATGTCCCCCAGGACAGAGTTGGCCCTTCTGGCTGCCAGGGCACTGCTGACTCAGGTTAAACTTGCCATCGACCAGGATCCTCAGGTCCCATTCCACAGCACTGCT
>NW_016690323.1:691023-693581 GCF_001604755.1 Lepidothrix coronata | reverse complement strand
GTGCTGCACATTTTGTCCAGAAGGATCCTGTGAGAGACAGTATCGAAAGCTTTACTGAAATCCGAAAAGATTATAGCTACCAGCTTCCTTTGATCTGCTGGGTGGGTTACCTTGTCATAGAAGGAAATCAAGTTTAATTAGCAGGACTTTCCTCTCATGAAGCCATGCTGGTTGTGACCAATGACTGTGTTGTCTTTCAGGTGTTTCTCCATACCTCCCAGAATAATCTTCTCCATAACTTTATCAGGCACTAAAGTGAGACTGCCAGGCCTGTAGTTTCCAGGGTCCTCCTTGCCTTTCTTGAAAATCAGGGCAATGTTTACCAGCTTCCAGTCATCTGGGACTTCTCTGGATTCCCAAAACCACCTTTGACACCCTGTGGAGAAATGACTGCTCATGGTATGGACAGGTGCACTGTTCACTGCACAAAAAACTGCCTGGATGTTCTATTACAAAGAGTGGTGGTGAATGGAGTTAAATCCTTAGGATTCCCTTCAAAGCCTTTTCCATAGCTGTCAGTTTCACTGGTGACCTGCAAGTCCTCTGGCACAGCTGCAGGTTGTGATGACACCTTACACATTTTCGTTTCTGCTTCTAAAACTTCACATTTGGGTTCTTTTAGAACTCTGTGGTGAATGTCAGTCGGTCCTGGTTACACATTAACACTGAATGTATTTATTTGGTCTAACACTTCCTTAACATTTTCTTAACGCTTCTGACTTACTTGTTACAAAGAAAGTATCAGATATGGGAATCACTCAACAGCTAGATATCTCCTTGGGTTTTATTTTAAACATTCCTCTGTTACCTTTTAATTTTCAGTCCCAGCAGGCTTGTTCCACTTTGATTAGGGTGAAAATTCTTTTCCTGTGCAGGTTATTTTGTTTCCCTTCCTAATATCCTGAATGCCTCATCTTTCTAGCACAATGTCATTCATTCATTGAGACCTTTCATTCCTGTCTGCCTCCTGGGCCTCACATGTGGGACAAGAAATATTTCACATAACCCTCTGGTGGAGCTCAAGGATGTTGGCGTCCTGGTTTGGAATCTGCTTTTAACCTCTAGAATGTTTTTCCCACACTTCTCCATATCGTTAATGATACGGACCACAGACCATGACACCCAGCTGCTTTTCTAAACATCTTGTGAAGTTCACTGCATCTGCACTCAGCAGACAAGTTACCATCCAGTTTTCTGAGACATTACAAACCCTTCTGTCCCTATCTAGTAGTCAAATCTTCCAGTATCATCACCCACTTGAAAGTGCTCCTCTGATGTGAGTATCCCCTGTGTAATAAAAACCACCCCAGTCTTAGGAGCAGAGACAGGAATAATTATGCTTTAATCAGTCAGAATAAACTTAGAGAATTTCTCAAAATTAGTTTTCTGATCAGTGATACTTTTATGCAAAATGCCATGGCAGTGAACTTTAAGCAAGAAATTAACTCCATTTCAGCCAGACCTAGTACAGATATAATTACAGATATGTATATCCAGAGGCATATACATTTAAACATGTTCAAATTTACATGGCAGAACAAATATTGTGAAATATGTGGGCACTCATAAAGTTTGGGGGGGGGTTGACTGAAATTCAGAATCGTTTATGAGAAATTCTCTCTATAAAATATATATAAAATAGTTTATGAGATATTCTTTATAGAAATTATATTTTATAACATATGCTTGTAAGAATACTTACTAGAAGCAAAAATTTCACAATAATGTGCCTGTGCAAGAGTAAGCACTAACCTCAGTGAATTAAATTTCCCTTTTTCTATTTATATAGCCATGAAAGTTGTTTTCATCAAGTTGACAATATATAATACTTTGTCATGGATGTAAGTAAATGGAATGGTTCAAGATTTCTCTCATATTAAAATATATGCACATTACATTTTTATAAATTTTTCATATATTTCAAAATAAGAGCTATTCGTTGGTAACTCTTTAGCAAAAAGAAAGATAAATTCATCAAATGTGTTCCTATCTCTGTGAACAATCCCCTGAGTTTTATAAGGATGAAACCACCATTTCTTTGTCTTAGTGTACCTAAGTCTAAGGAAAGTAACAAAATGTCTATGACCTGTCTTTAAAGTTGCTTAATATACAAGTAGTGGTGGCTAAGCCTCAGTGCTTCGTCTGGACCATTTACAGATTCTAATGAATTCTTATCTAGCATAAATGTGATGAGAAATGCACAAGGTAAAGGAGATTGATGTCTGCAATAGTTAATGAAACTGAGCTGAAGAACAGAAAAAAAAAAATGCTGCAGATCCAGCAGTTACTGCCCAGAGTGTTGTTCACCCTTAGAAGTCTATCTCATACACTATGCATATGACTGATGTAGCTACCTTTATCTGGGAATAAAGGTTATGAAGGTCTGGATGCAATGAAACTTTGGAATGTTTTCACAACTCTTCAGCATGCTTTTATGTAATGCAGCAAAATATTTTTTATGAATGCTATCACAGCAGTTACATTTCCAAAATTCTTACCTGTAGTTCTATTGTCAGAATTGCATTGAATTACATCTATTTATCTCTCTCTGTATCATC